>NC_085987.1:1872581-2100125 GCF_910591565.1 Cydia splendana | reverse complement strand
TTGTACTTTGAACATTAATATGTGACGTCCCACGGTCAAAGGTACCTTATGGCGGGTATGGAGTTATGCATACCCCAGTAATCTACAATAAATAAGCTATCGATAACACAAAAGATCAACCTTCTAGGTTGCGTAGTTACAGAGATATGATTTTTTGAAAATAATGTTGTGAAATGAGCAACTTTACGATAGAGAAGTTTTAAGTTTAGCCGCCTAGAAAACTATGTTCCTGAAGTAAGTTACATAGTTGACTACAAATAATAATGCCTTATATATCTGAGATTAAAAAAATATTGCGACTTGTTCTGTAATGCAAATAGAAACTTTTGATATCGACTGATTTATGTGTATACTAACCAATCTCTTGAAAATAAAGTTTTATTTCATTTTCATGATTGATTGCAATGAGCTCTCAAGATTTTAATTTTATCTATTAGAAAACGACACTGACAGACAGTTTAAGCAAAAAACAATACCGATTTAGAGGTGAAAATGTATTTTCTGACTTTTTCATATAAAATCACAAAATTGAATATTTTTACTTTTAATGAGACACACAATCAATTTTTCTGAGCACATATGAAAGAAATTCTGTCATTCAAATGAAATAAATCCTAAAACCCCAACTAAATACTATATTTAACCCCTTATGCCACTTTAAACTTACATAACAATAACAGTATTTGCTCCATACATTTACGAAAAGGTACCTTATGGAAATAAATCTAATAATACATCACTACAAAATATCAATCATATTATAGTTTATCTTTTATGAATAGAAAATATTAATTTACATTAAACTGCCCCCAATTTAATTAGTTCTTCGTCATAATAATCTTAAAAAAGACCAATAATTTGTATGTAATGAAAAGGTACCTTGTGGTCAAGTTACATGATGAGGCATGATGATGATGGAACAGTTAGGATAAACTAATAATATTTTGGGGTTAAGATGGTATAAATCGTCTATTTCTTATCAATAATATATTTCGGTTGCTATTGAAGATAAGCGGCATTGAGGTTCAATGACCTCAGATATTCCATAAGGTAATGCGTCGGGTATTGGCATTTTTCAGCAAACCAATGGCTGATTTACTGCATGCGACCAAACCAAATGAAGATTATTCTAGTTAAGAAAGACTTGACGAGAGTAACTTTGGTATAATAGCAGTCTACTTGGATTTGTGATGTCGGTCTATGTACGGTTATAATATTTGCGAGGCGCCCCAACCAGAACTGAAATTATCAAATTAGTTTTGCAGAATGCTAATACAGTTCTCTACCATACTTCTTTTCCCGTATTGACTAGTTTTTTTGGGAATTTTCAATCTTTTTTCCATAAGGTACCTTTTCTACTAAACTCTGAGACGACATTACTAGGCTTATAACTAACTTATAACAAAAATAAAAACAGGTAAACAAACCTTACGCATTAAGGTTTCAGATCACATAATAAAAAAAAAATGAGCATTTTTTCACCTCTTTACAAAACATTTAATATCTCCGAAACTAGAAACCCTCATAAGGTACCTTTTCCCGTGGAACGTCACATATATCCTGCTTAATCATCGAAAAATGAAATATGTACCTATACTTATGCGCCACGGCGACAATTATTCAAACTTGGATACGCGTGTGGAAATTTTGCAATTTGTTTGTTCACATGCGTTATGTCCAGGATACTTGTGTTAGTCTAAGAATATTATAATTATCATTCAACGTTGTAGTTTTATTTTGTAACTTTTTCCTTATCCAGACTTTCTCGTCGCTCAGCGACAATATTTTTTCGAATTCCGTAGATTCATTTCCAATGTGCTCGATAGTCGTGTGAGGCACGAAATCTGTGAATTTTTTATAAATATAAGTATTAAATTTAAATAAAAATAATGACTTGGCCTCGATAAACATTGTTTTAGTTTATCTAGATACATTTTTGTTTCATATGAAAAAGAGCAAATAAAGATACATTCAATTCAAAAACTCGATGACAGGTTAAGATGCCACTATTTTGAAGATCACTCTTGTACGGTAAGATATTCTTGGGCTCCTCCGTTCCGACGTGTCGGAAGCCGGTGTTGCCCGAAGTTTGAAACGAATACCGCTCCTTTCAAAGTTGCTTGCTACGCGTTTTGTGCTACGCGCTACGAGCTACGTGCTACGAGCTACACCGTCCATATTCGTAGCTGAGCCTGTATTGAGGGCTTCGGGTTATTCCCACTAGTTACCACCAAGTTCTTACCAGTGGTAACTACTGGGAATTTTATCCCCACCTTTTAATTACCACTGGTAACTACTGGGAATAAAAATTCCCAGTAGTTACCACCAAACCGAGTTAGTATTGAACTCTTACAAAATTTTGTTGGTAACTACAGGGAAATAAAAATCCCACCTTTTACCAGTGGTAACTACTGGGAATAAAAATTCCCAGACCGAGTCCAAACCGAAAACAAACCGAGTTGAACCGGAATTATTTTTCCCAGTAGTTACCAGTGGTAAAAAGTGGGAAAAAAAATCCCAGTAGTCACCACTGCACTGGTAAGAACTTGGTGGTAACTAACTAGTGGGAATAATCCAGGGCTTCAAATTATAGACAAACAATTGAGCTAAAGAACCTATTGTGATTTAAATGTTTTTTTTGAAGTGAAAACTTCTTTAGCGGCGCTGAGCACTTTTTGAGGTGTAGCTGGTTTGTTAGTGCACGACACCTTGCATTTTGAGACTATGCGCTGAAACTTGGCACAGTTGATTGTTAGCTGGTCTTGAGCAGATACAGACCGGGAGCCGTCGAGAGCCACCTCTCATTTAGTTGGGAGGAGGGGGGAAAGATCGACGCTGCGGCGCTTCACTTGGAGCAACATTTCTATAAAACTATACCTATTAGGGCACATAATACATCATTTTCGGATAAATTGAGGATGAAGAATCTATTTTAAGAACAAAAACAATGCACTTTCTAACAAAAAAAAAGAATAAAGTAGAAAAGACTACAAAACGTATTTTTTATTTTTTTATAATCACCATTTTTTTTTAAAGTGTAGCAAGAATCTAAAAACTAAAAATACAGTCGTAAAGCTACACTTATGACGTTTAAAAAAATATATACATCGTGTTTTTTTTTATTTCCGTTAATTTCAAGGGTGCATTCCTGAGCTTAAATCAAGTAACTTTCTCAAAGACACCGATGTTCTAATTAAGTCCATTTCGGAGATAATCCATAATTTATTTTTTTCCTATAAGGCCTCTACAAGCGTGTACACTTGCCTTAGGGCCGGCTTACATATTGATTAGTGTTTAGAATGAGTTCATACATTTGCTACTAAACTTAAGTACAATCTCGGTCGATTGATGTACGAAATGACATTGATATGTCACAGATTTCAATTGTTTGGTTGAGTTAAATGTAATGCCCGTGTTACAACAACGCTATATGCTACATTTAATTACTTTTTAAACAAAAAAAAAACAAAAAAGAAAACAAAACAAATTTTTTTTTTTGAAAATTAACTATGCCATTTAGTTCTTATAAACGTACTTAACTATACCCCGAAGTTAACGGAATTCAATAAAAACACGGTGTAGTTTATTATACAAAACTGTTGATAAATGGGAGATAAAAAATAATATACAGCGTGAGTCAGAGTGATCTCAATACAAAATATTATTAAGGTGGGAAAGTTACTTATAATTTGTTCTACAATCGTTTTTTTTTTTAGTTTTTCGTAAATAACTCGTAAACGGTAGCCCGGAGCAAAAAATTATCTTTTACGTAAATAATCTGTTTCAGATTTCTTATAATATAAGAGCCACTTTTTTTCGCTAGGATCAATATTTAAAATAATATTGGAGGGAGAAAATAATTCTAAGGTCCCCTTTTTTAGTGATTCGTAAATAACTCGTAATCGATGGCCAATAGCAAAAAATGTTTAATTACATGAATAATCTACATAAAATTTCCTACAAAAAAGGTTATTCAAACTTTTTCGCTAGGGTCAATATTTAAAAAGGGGACCTTAGAATTTATTTTCTCTCTTTGATATCGTTTTTAATATTGATCCCAGCGAAAAAGTTTAAATGATCTTTTTTGTAGGAAATTTTATTTACCTACATTATTCATGTAATAAAACATTTTTTGCTATTGGCCATCGATTACGAGTTATTTACGAATTACTAAAAAAGGGGACCTTAGAATTTATTTTCTCCCTTCAATATTTTTTTTTATATTGATCCTAGCGAAAAAAAGTAGCACTTATATTATAAGAAATCTGAAACAGATTATTTACGTAAAAGATATTTTTTTGCTGTGGGCTACCGTTTACGAGTTATTTACGAATAACTAAAAAAAAAAAAAAACTATTGTAAAACAAATTATAAGTAACCTTCTCACCTTCATATGAGATCACTCTGACCCACGCTTGATATTATTTTTTATCTCCCATTTATAAACAGATTTCTATAATAAACCATATATTTTATTAAACGTAATAAATGTAGCTTTACGTCTATATTTTTTGTTTTCAGATTCCTACAACGCTTTTAAAAAAAATTGGTAATTATAGAAAAATCTTAGTTTAGTCTTTTCTACTTTATGCTTTTTTTTTGTTAGAAAGTGCATTGTTTTTGTTCTAAAAATAAATTTCTCATCCTTAATTTATCCGAAAATGATATATCACATGCCCTAATAGGTATAGTTTTAGAGAAATGTTGCTCCAAGTGAAGCGCGGCGGCGTCGAACTTCTGCCCCTCCCCCCCACTAAATGAGAGGTGGCTCTCGATGTCTCCCGGTCTGTATCTGCTCAGGACCAGCTAAGAACCAACTGTGCCAAGTTTCAGCGCATAGTCTCAAAGTGCAAGGTCCCCATACAACGGTGTGCACTAACAAAGCAGCTAGTGGGGAAAAAATGATAAACTCGATTCAGAACGCGTAACGTAACGCTGACGTCATGTGTCACGGACAATGTTATTCACCAAAGAACTTTAGTCATAACGTATCATAATCAGGTCAATTATTTAAAACTGGACTTTTATATTAAGCAATAAAGCTCAATGTTCTAATCTTGTACGGGCTGAAATACGAGGATCTCATAGTTACATTCTAACTTTATATCACTCCAATATAATTCAATAAAGCTACATCTTGATGAAATCGCTAATAAAAGTGAACTCTAGTACTGGTGAATAAAACTCAAAATATCATGACCAAATATATTTAGATGCGAGGTCTGCAAGGTAACTTTACAATTTCTATTCGTATTTTAAACAAATTATATATTTTTTTTTTATTTTTTTTTTTATTTTTTTTTAATATTATAGGACATTTTTGACAATTATACATATAGTGCTGCAGTCCTTTTGGACTAGTCATTGAGTTTTCACTTCTGTCGGCACTCCCGGAGTGCAACCCGTTGTTTTTTTTTTTTAATTCAGTTTCTAGCCTTAATCACGAATGTCAAAATAAACTAAAAGTTTGTAGAATCGGAACACGCCAAGTGCCGCGGTTTCTGCCAAGTTTGTGCAAAGTTAGCGTGGCCAAAGTCTAGTGTACCCGGCGATTAATATTGCACATCGGTTTTGGAAAGACACAATTAGCTGTTTCCGACGATTTCAGAACACTGACGATCTTCTATGAGTTGTCGTATTTGGGCCTAATTTTATTTTGTACCCCTAGTGTTAATTCGATGGCGTGACGTGACGTACGCTTTTGCGTTAAGTGTCATTTTGTATGAGATTTTTAGTCTCCAAAACGTCCCGCTTATCGCGTTGTTAAAATCCCATACAAAAACAGACGAAACGCAAACGCAAATTCATCAAATTTTATCGAAACCTCACGAAAATCAAATAAAAGAAAAATCTACGAAAATTAGCTTTTTCTGAAACCGATGTGCGTATCGGGTACTGCAATATATCGCTATCCGATTTCTGGGAAATTATAAACGAAACTACTTTAAATATTAGGTCATTACCTATGAAATTGGCGTTTTGTTCGGAGAATTTCAACGAAACACGAATTTCCATACAATTAATTTTGCGGATATTTTTTTGATGGCTAATTCAAACCAAACAAAATTTTTCCAGTAATTTTTGACACCTTTAAGGTATGTTTTCAATATCTCCATTTCTTGAAAATTGGTACCATTAGAAAAATATAAGTAATTTTAATACTCGAACCGACAGCACATGAAAAGACCTATTTTCAAGGCTTAATTCTGAACACTTAACAATAAAAAATAACAATTAATTGCTGTCAAGCAGTTTGGCGAAATCATATTGTAGTTTTATTGTAATTGTGTATGTACTTTTGTAAAAAAAAAAAAAAACTAGGATCAGACTTATATCTATGAACAAAAACGCCAATTTCATAGGTAAGGACCTAATATATATTATTTCGTGCCCGAACACAACATGTACGCAACTTTACACCTTATCGAAGCAGAAATAACGTTCAATATCACAATGGAAAATATTTCAGAGCTGATTGGCTGCCGTATTACCAGCTTCAGATGCGTACCTTACCGCCCTACGACATGGAGATAAAGTTTGGAATGCTAGTGACTGCTGATATTGAGTATTGTGGTTTTAGAGCCTTAGGTAGTGAGAGAGGTAGGTGGAGTACATATATATATTATGATACTCTTCGGTGGAGTATCATCAGTCGTCGTCGGGAGCTGAAGCGAGTCGGTCGACGGCAGAATTGGCTAAGAGTTCGCGATCGACTTTATACGAATGTTTCTGCCATTTTTTAAAGTTGATGAAGTGAGTTTTTTTTGTGGTGATATTATATTTTTTGTTTAGTGTAACTTAACAATAGCAGTGCTAAGTAAAAAGAGTCATTTTAAGTGACGGCATAATTGAAATTGATGAATTAAGTGTTTTCTTTTTTACTTTCTTGGGCTAATCGTGTTTAATTATTGGTAGCTCACAATTCATGTCAAAGTTTAATTTTGTGGATATTAAAAACTACGCTCGTTGACATATATAACTAACATTGAATTAAAGTGCATTAAAAATTTGAGAGATCATGTTTCCGTTTGTAAATAATTATTATTTCAACCTATTTTGTAGAGTGTTTTTGATACTTTTATTAAATTTATCTGAAGTTTTACTGTGGATATTACTGGACCGTAAGTAAAATTTGGCTATATATCGAATTATTCCTAGTACTATTAATAGAATTTATATACAAACATTTATACAACTTAATAAAAACACTAAAACTTATAAATAAAAAATTTGCCCTAAGTCGTAGTCCGTAGGTAGGGTGCCCCGAAGGCTGGCCGCATTGCCCCGCATTTGCCATTCCTAGTACGGTAGAACGGGGTGACTTTCAAATGCAGGGGCGACTTTAAAATTGTAGTTTTTAAGCCATAATATACATTTATGCGAGATTTTTTACAGTAGGTGAATATGAATATATAGTAATCTAACTAGTTACAGGAACATTTTCAGTAAATAATGAATATTGGTAATTCTATGGCCGTTTTAAATCTATCAAAGTAACCCCAAAATTTCCAAAATCACCCCGGTCTACGGTACTTAGGTATAGTTTGATTTAATTGGTTATAAATATATTGTTCAGTTTTTTTGCTTTCAGCGAATGTGAAATTAGGTGTTTTAGCTTTTTTTAGCTTTAGGCCAATTTTAACTTTTTTGAATTTGGAACTTTCTTTATTTCTAGATAACTCGAATTTCTAATACCGTAAGTATTTATTACTGCGAAATTAATATTAAATGTACCTACATCGATTTTTAAAGGATGATGCGAATTTTAGTTAAATAGTTATAGATTTCCGTAGTGAAAACTATCCCCGGTATTCTACTACATTTCATCAAATATGGTTCAGCGGTTTAAGCGTTAAGAGGTAACAGGCATAAAAATAAAAATACTTACGTTCGAATTAATTTTGATAATGATTTAACAAAAAATTCCTCGGGTCTAAAACTATTTATCACTATACACCAAATTTCATCTAAATAAGGACAACAGACAGACAGTCACTTTCGCATTTATAATATTAGTAGGTATAAATATAGAGACTACTTAAAAAAAAGCTGTAACTAGAGCTTTTTTAATGTTTATTGTCATAGGTTAGGTACCTAGAAAGGTGCAACAAATACAATAAAGTAAAAATAAATGAATTTATTAATACATTTAAATTATTACCTACGAGCACCTATGTTGATACCCGAGCAAGCGAAAGATTCCACAATTGAACCACGAGCGTAGCGAGTTGTAGCGTAATTAGTCGGGCACATATTTATTGTAAAAGTAAAGCTTTTCGTGCTTCAACAGGTGGCGTGGAAAGCGCTGTACGGAAATTTGAAATGGAATTAATAATAGCACTTCACTATAGTTTATGTAATTAAGAAAGCCCTGATAGGAGTTTAAGCAGAATTAATAAAGTTAACAGTAGACAGGCATATGCCGCATATGCCAACGTGGCTTGAGGTTAGGAAGCGAGCTCACATACGATTATCACACTTTGAAGAACTATTCTGAAAGTAAAGCACAAATATGAAGGCAATAATTACACAATAAGCACTCTTTTAAGGTTAGGTTGTAAGGGAATTCAATGATATTTAAGTTTTGATTTTAGAGAGTAAGTTGTCAAGTGAGATTAAGTAAAGGTCAGAGACGTCAGAGTCAAAGTACTAAGTTATCTATGGGAATGTTGAATTTACGTCACAATTTAGGCAAAGGAATTTAAGTTGAGTTTTATTAAAGGAGTTTAAGTTGGATTTAGATTTTAACCTGAATTTAATTAAAGTATTTTAAGTTGAAAGTTAAGTTAATGCAAAAGGTATTTAAGGTAAGAATGGCAAAGGTAAGGTAAGTGGTTAGGTGGTAAAGGGGTAAAGTAAGAAATGGGTTATGTTGGCCACTCCTCACGGCACTTCACTCGTTTCGCCAGCCACCACGCGTTGCCGCCTTGTTGCTATGCGCCTACGCTCCTCTCAATTTTGACCCGGACCCAGTCGCCGCTGCCTTTCCTCTGTGATCTTCGGTTTCTTGGGCTGGCGGCGATGGTTGGCAGTGTTGCTCGATGGTTTACGTCGGCGCCGGCTCCAGGCCCACGGCTTTTGCTCAGGCACTGTAAAAATTCTCAAGGTATTCCGCGCGTGTCCTGTCACGGTCGCCAATTTATGTTTGCGCCTTTCGGGCTTTTTAAATGAAACAAATTATTAAATAACTACCATTCTTTTTAATGGTGAAAATGTACAAGGTGCGGTTTAATTATTGTCTAGGATACGCGCGTTGGGTTCAATGGTTAGATTGCAAGAGATGGATGAGAGCGGTCCGCTGCCTGGGGATGCGTCTCATCTCGCCGTACATGTTGGCATCTTGGAGTAGCAGGGCTGCTTTTCCACGCATCATTGGTTGGTTCGAAGATAGCGATGTTGCCACAGCGCTAACAGCGATCAATAATATTTTAATTTCTTTCATGATATGAGTACCTATCGAGTAAGTTATGATTAGTTATAGTATAGTATAGTATACTGAGACTCCACAGTCAAACAAAATGTAGTTTTCTGTGTAACAAAAAAATTGTAACTTCTAGTATATAATAAATAACTAAATAAATCAATAAATAAATAGTTGACTATTTGATGTTAATCGATTTTATAGAATTACTTAATGATGAATTAATATGTTTAATCCTACTTCTTTTATCTTTTTGTAGATGTTTTTAGAATTTTAGTTGTAATTGTTTTTGCCTGAATTTTATGTTTTTGTGGAAATAAATGGCTTTATTAATTATTATATTATTCTTGTAAATTTGAAGCCGTTGGCTCTCCTCAACATAAATAAATGAATAACGTTGTGTGTCAGGATTGCTGCATCTACGGCGCTAAGACGACGGGAGCCACAACTGCGATTTCCACAAGCCACAATAATAACAAGTAAGTCAGTACTTAGTCCATCGCTTTCACCCAATAATTCATTTCACCCAATAGTTCATTTTAGATTCCATCAACTCTCAATAGGGTGCATCAACTTTTAGAACACTGATTTCGTGTCCCTAGATGGATTTAATAATGCCCCCGTAAACACAAAAGAAGAAACAGCAACATGGTTTTTTGAAAAATCGATTTTTTTTTGCTTGGGAGTCTAGGGACACGAAATCAGTGTCCTAAAAGTTGATTCACCCAATACTTAGTACTTGGCGGGTGCTGCCTCTGCGTGCGTCCCATGACACGGGCAGCATCCGCTCGGTGTACCCCTTACATCTCATTAAAGTGTTAAAATGGCTCTACATGTTGGCTTCGGCTCCGCGCACTATTTCCAAAGGTCCGGAACATTGTTCCGTGATGGAAAAGACATACAAGTAAGTATTCGCCCAATAACCTAGTCCATTTTAGATTCCATCAACTCTCAATAGTCCTTACACCGTGGCGGGTGCTGCCTCTGCGTGAGTTCCATGACACGGGCAAAGGCACTATCCACTCAGTGTACCCCTTATACATCTCAGTAAGAGGACCGTGGACGACCGCTTCTCAATACAAACGTAGTCCCCATTTTCCTCTCTGGATATTGACGTCATGGAAAATATGTTTACGCAATTTGATGTATATTAACCATAGCTATCGTTGGACTTTTATCGATTTTTTTATTATTACAAGATTTAGAATCTTAAACAAAATCCACATACATTTTTAAAGCTTCTAAGTAATTCTTATAAATTAAAAATTCGAATAAAGCCTCCAGCCAGTGGTGTGAATACCTTTCGTCAGATTATTAGAGGACCCTATCATCATGCAGTCTGCGTCAGACTAGTGTCGGAGGTTGGACCAGAAAGATTTTGTGTCCATGAAATAATTATCTGTATCACCCGCCGTAGAGACGCAATCGAAAATCTCGGCGTGGGCATTTACTTTCGTTTAAGGTTTTTATTAAATAAATTTAGATAGGTAACTGTAATCACTTTACACAATTATGTACAAACAGCAACACTCCCAACTGTGCATCGGTGGACCTTATTACAAAAGGCCTAAGGTCCACCGATGTACAGTTAACAGTGTGGGCGATGGTAATTAGTTATAATGAGGTTTTGCTGGCGGCTCTGTTGACTAAAATAATACCCTTATTTTTGTCCGAATGTTATTCATTTAAACAATCCCTGATTCCATTTCCACTCAATTATTTGTAAAGTAGTTACACCTACTACATAGATTGATAAAATCACGAAGACATATCTCATTAAATTTATTGTGGAACATTATATATTGTAAATCATAATTTGTACCTTTACTTCCTACACTTTTAGGCTTGGCCCAATTTGATGATATATTCTTAACAATTTAAAATAGATGTCTTATAATAAAGAAAAAAAACAACGGGTTGCACTCCGGGAGTGCCGACAGAAGTGAAAACTCAATGACTAGTCCAAAATGTCTGCAGCACTATCTGTGTATAATTGACCCATCCTCCTTTCTATTGAAAAACTTTAGTTCCGAAGTTGCTGGCCAATGAGCTTAAATTTGTAGCGTTAATTGTTTAAAATTCGAATAGAAATTGTAAAGTTACCTTGCAGACCTCGCATCTAAATATATTTGGTCATGATATTTTGAGTTTTATTCACCAGTACTAGAGTTCACTTTTATTAGCGATTTCATCAAGATGTAGCTTTATTGAATTATATTTGAGTGATATAAAGTTAGAATGTAACTGTGAGATCCTCGTATTTCAGCCCGTACAAGATTAGAACATTGAGCTTTATTACTTAATATAAAAGTCCTTCTTCTTCTTCAAGTGCCATCTCCGTCCAGGAGGTCGGCGACCATATGTCTATATGTCTCTCTATGTTCAGTCATGCGAATTAGTCCATCTATGCTCTTCACTTTTAACCAGTCTCTTATATTTTCAGTCCATGATGTGCGCCTTCTACCACGGCCACGCTTCCCTTCAATTTTTCCTTCAATTATTAATTTCAATAGGTTGTATTTATTGTTTCTATATATATGTCCAAAATATGCTGCTTTTTTCTTCTTTATTGTTGATACTACCTCTAAGCCTTTTTTCATGATTTCCAAAACTCTGACATTAGTTATTCTATCAGTCCATTTAATTTTGAGCATCCTTCGATAAATCCACATTTCAAAAGCCCTTAGTTTGTTGACCAAATTCTTTTTCAGGGTCCAGCTTTCGGAACCATACATAAGAATTGGGATGATGTAACATTTAACCATGCGCCACCTCAGTTTTAGGTTTATTTTCCTGTTAGTTAGAAGTTTCCTCATTTTCTGAAAGGTGTTTCTGGCTATTTCAATTCTCGTCCGTATTTCCTTCTCTGATTCCCAGTCCTCATTTAACCAACAACCCAGGTACTTGTAACTTTTTACTCTGTCTATTATTTTATTATTTAAGGATAGTGGTCTAAGTGTTTCTGAAATTGGTGTTTTACTAACAATCATGTGTTTTGTTTTACTTGTGTTTATCTTAAGTCCATATTCCAAAAGTGTGTTATTCAGTTTTTGCAGCATTATTTGAAGGTCTTCAGGGTTAGTAGCAAATAAGACGGTATCATCAGCGTAACGAATGTTCTGTATCAATTTGCCATTTACACGGATCCCAAGATCAAGTTCTTCAAAAGCCCTTTTAAAAATCACCTCCGAGTACAAGTTGAATAAGCAGGGTGACAAGATACAGCCCTGCCTTACGCCTTTCTCTATTTGAATTTCTTCAGTCAGAACGTTATTAATTTTGATTTTAGCTTTTTGTTTCCAGTATAAGTTCTCTATAAATTTAATGTCGTTACCATCTATTCCAATTGATTTTAATATATTGATTAATTTAGCATGATTAACGTTGTCAAATGCTTTTTCGAAGTCGATAAAGCACATATGAACATCTACTTGAACATCTAGACATCTTTGTACCAAAACTTGGACTGCTACTAAGGCATCTCTAGTACCTAGTCCGGCTCTAAACCCAAATTGTGTGTCACTTATGTTTTCCTCTATTTTCTTGTAGATTCTTCTTTGTATGATTTTTAAAAATACCTTCAGGAAATGACTCATCACGCTGATCATCCGATGATCGCCGCAGCTTTTGGCATTGGCCTTTTTAGGTAGTGGTGTGAATATTGACAAGAGCCAGTCTTCAGGGAGCATATTGTCTGATTGATAAAATTTGTTAAATAATGAAACTAAATTATCTATATTATAATCATGTATCAATTTTAATACTTCCACCGCAATTCCATCGGGACCCAAAGCTTTTCTACGCTTCATATGTTCTAAGGCTGATATAAATTCTGATTTCAGTATTGATGGACTCTCTAAGTTGAGATCGCTTAGAGGTTCAGTCGGTATCCTATCATCTTTAAAAAGATTTAGAACATAATCTTGCCAGACTTCGCAGGCCTCTTTTTTATCAACAACAATGTTTCCATTTTGATTTACGAGTGTACTCTGAAATCTCTTATTATTTAAGTCTGTGAACTCTTTTACCTGTTTGTGCAGATTAAAACTATCATGGATCTGTTGTAATCTTTCTATTTCTTTACATTTATTAGTCAACCACTGTTCTCTTGCAATTGTGATTTCCCTGTTAATTTGTATATCTGTTTCATTATATTTATCCTCATTTATGTTTTTATAAGTCCGCCTTTCATTCATTAGTATTAATATATCATCGGTCATCCATTCTTGTCGCTTTCCCGTTTCTTTACTAGTTAGTTCTTCCGATGTTATATTTCTTATTTCCGTAACAAGATCTTTATATGTAATCAAGGGATTGTTCCCCTTCTCGCATATAGGTTTTATACAGTTGTTAAGTTTAACACTCACTGAAGTTTTAACTGTCTCATCTTTAAGGCGGTTTATGTCAACTTTCATTATGCTGGATGGCAGTTTCAATTTCTTTAATTTTAAAAACATCTTGGCACAAACAGGGTTATGGTCAGATTTTATATCAGCCCCGGGATATGTTTTGACCTGAATGATGGAGTTTCTAAATCTGTCCTTTATCATAATGTAGTCGATCTGGTTTCTTACAACATGTGATGGTTTGTCAGCTGGTGAGCGCCATGTGTAAAGTCGCCTTGCAGGATGTTGGAACCAAGTATTTGTAATGACCAAGTTGTTTTCGGAACAAAATTCTACGAGCCTGTTTCCTCTATCATTCCTTTTTCCTAAACCAAATTTCCCCACAATTTTTCCTTCTTCTCCTTGTCCCACCTTTGCATTTAAGTCCCCCATTATTATGTTGATATCCTGTGATTTTACTGACTTTAATAACTGCTCTATTCCTTCATAAAACTCTTCCACTTCCTGGTCATCACCATCACATGTTGGAGCATAGACTTGGATTATGTTTAGGTTGAAGGGATGAGCACTGATATTTAGCATCATGCATCTATTAGAGAAGTGAGTCACATTCGAAACATACTTCCGAAGTTCCTTGCTCACCATGATACCAACTCCGTGGTAGTTAGATTTTTGATCGGATGGGTTTCCCGTATAAAACAGCGTGGCGTCGTCTTTGTCAATTCTTCCGCTATCAGCTAGTTTCGTTTCACTAATCCCCATTATATCTATCTTTAATCTTACCATTTCTGCTATGACATTTTCTAGTTTACCCTTTTTATTTAGTCCTCTGACGTTCCAAGTACTCAAATTAACGCTTTCTTCTTGTTTCTTCTTTCTAATCTTCATTTTATTCGCATAGGGATCTTCACCAGTCTCCAATTTAACATCGATGAGCCTGGCAACTCTTCGACGCCGAGCGCTAGTCGGTTCACATGGCTTACTATTTTCTGATTCGGACATGACATATGGTTTTACTAAGGGCAAATAATCCAGTTTTAAATAATTGACCTGATTATGATACGTTATGACTAAAGTTATTTGGTGAATAACATTGTCCGTGACACATGACGTCAGCGTTACGTTACGTGTTACGCTGAATCGAGTTTATCATTTTTTTCCCACCTCAAAAAGTGCTCAGCGCCGCTATAGTAGTTTGTGTTACAAGGGATCAAAATGATATATTTCCGTCAAGGGCGTATATTGAATCCTGAGCGTAATGAGGGATTCAAGTGTTAACGCCCAAGACGAAATAATTTTGACACCGTGTGACACATACCTACTGATTTTCACATCAACTATGAGGAAAATCAAAAAATCTTAGTGTTGACACTACAGTGTTGCCACTTTTTAATTTATATTCTTTTTTGCCAGGCTGTACATACGATGTTCATAGTTAATTATATTAATGTTTTATACTGGCAATGAAATGTCGTTGAACAGAAAAGTGCCACTTTGATCCCTTCTAGCAGGGAAGAAAAATCCATTTTCTGATTAGGTGATGTGAAAAAGAAGTTTTCACTTCAAAAATCTCTGGGACCATTCTGGGACGCTATCGAAGCCATCGAAGCTGATCCGACTCTCTCATGAATATTTTTATCAACTTAATCTGGGGTCGTTTCTCAAAAATTTGGCCCCGCCAGGTTAAAATTTATGTTTTTCATATATTTTGCATTTTGGCATTTTTTTATTGGGATCGTTAAAATGCAACTTAAACTATTAGAAAATGTGGAAGGGAAGCAATTCCTTCAATTTGTTTAGAAGATATAGGCGTTTGAAATTCAAGTTAATGACATCAAGGACAGGTGAAAGATATTTTGTCCCTAGGTTATCGATAGTAGAAGCAGGTTATCGAGAAATAAGTACAAATTCCAATGAAAATATTGACAGGTTATCGAGAGGTGTTAACACGGTGTCAATAACATGTGTCCGTTGCCGTTAACCTGGTTTCTTGTCATCATTCACCTGAAATGAGTGTCATTCACCTGTCCATCACATTATTTTCAATGCCTTCTAAAAATAATCGATAAATGTGTCCTTTTCTATAAAAAGGGACCTAATTGTCCACTACGACGATTACAATAGAAGGTTAAAATTTTGGATTCTGGCCCACCTCGCCTTCGATTGAATTCCAAATTTAACAATAAGTTTCTGTGAATAAGTAAACATTAAATCTTGCTGTCTATTCACCCTGGCAGTACCTAGTGGAACTCTGGTTAGGTGCAACATAGGCACATGCTGTTTTAGTCATCCAACTCGTCTTGATGAGCACTTGGGAGAGCAGTACCCAAGATAAAGCTGATGCTGGACCATCGCAGTACCTAGTGGAACTCAGGTTTGGTGCAACATAGGCGCACGCTGTTTTGGTCATCCAACACATCTTTAGCACTTGGAAGATCAGTACCCAAAATAGAGCTAATGCTGAACTCTCGCAGTACCTAGTGGAACTCAGGTTTGGTGCAACATAGACACACGCTGTTTTGGTCATTCGACACGTCTTGATGAGCACTTGGGAGAGCAGTACCCAAGATAGAGCTGATGCTGAACCCTCGCAGTACCTAGTGGAACTCAGGTTTGGTGCAACATAGGAACACGCTGTTTTGGTCATCCGACACGTCTTGATGAGCACTTGGGAGAGCAGACAACAACAGATAATGCGTCTTTCACTGCTTTCGCACAAGACAACACAAAGGAGCAAACGACAACAAAAAAATACAGGACAACAATAAGAAGAAACACAAACATATTGTTTCATTATCTTTTGTACCCTTGGTTGGTCGGTGACATGACATTTACTACCACCCCACCCAAAGGTAATGAAAGATATGGAAATACTTCAACAAGAGATTAATACGTCTTTCACTGCTTTAGCACAAGACAAAGGAACAAACGACAGCAAAGGAATACAAAACAACAACAATAAGAAAACGCTGGCGTATTGTTTTATCTATAAACGACTAGTTATCAGATATGGCGACTTTAACAAGCGTATGCTTCTCTCACTGTTTTAGTTTAGACCCAAACCAAACAACACTGCGAAAAGGAACAGAAGACATCAACCAGAAATATTAACGTATTGTTTTGTATCTGCCATTACTGCTTATATTATAGTTAGGTACAGTCACCAGCAATAATATGTTACACAATGAAGGCCGCAAAAATATGTGACGCGCTCTTATTGTACTGCGAATAAGATCGTGTCAGATATTTTTGCGGCCTTCGTTGTGTAACATATTATTGCTGGTGACTGTACACGAAACATCTATATTAAATAAATAATTATTTATTTCAGAAATTAAATTTCCATAATATATTAGTAGCTTATTATTAATGATACTATGGGAGTGTATTTAAAAACAAATTAATAATAATAAATCAATGGTAGGTAACTAATGTAATAACATAAGTATAAAATAATTGACCGAAGCGAAGCGAAGGTCTACGTTTTGACTCGGGCATTTTGCTTTCGTATGTCCGGATGTTCTCCTCTACAGGTCGCAATTCTTAACCGATTCTCGTGAAATTTTGTGACCGAATTTTATGACTAAATAAAATTTTTTTGTCAATCCGGTTTTTGGAAATTTTTAAAAATGGCGGAGTCGTGATACCTGGCGCCTAAACAAATAGTCGTATCGATATCATAAGACTTTTTTCTTTTTGAAACATGTTTACAGAGTTAATAGCAAAAAATGCAGAAAAAAATTATCGCTGGTTTAGGCGGTATTTAGATATTTAATTTTAACTAATTTTAATTTGAGAAGGAGTAGCTAAATTTCGTCAACCCATCTAAGAACTATTTGGCTCAGTTTGTAAACGTTCGCTTTTTCTGTTTGCACAGAGGGTCTGGGTTCGATCCCCTGTAATTGTATGCTGGGATATTATAACTTTTTGTATTTTTTTACACATAAATTTCGTATTGTTTTTCTTTAATTTACTATACACCGTGTTTTTATTGAATTCCGTTAACTTCGGGGTATAGTTAAGTACGTTTATAAGAACTAAATGGCATAGTTAATTTTCAAAAAAAAAATTCTTTTTTGTTTTCTTTTTTGTTTTTTTTTTTGTTTAAAAAGTAATTAAATGTAGCATATAGCGTTGTTGTAACACGGGCATTACATTTAACTCAACCAAACAATTGAAATCTGTGACATATCAATGTCATTTCGTACATCAATCGACCGAGATTGTACTTAAGTTTAGTAGCAAATGTATGAACTCATTCTAAACACTAATCAATATGTAAGCCGGCCCTAAGGCAAGTGTACACGCTTGTAGAGGCCTTATAGTAAAAAAATAAATTATGGATTATCTCCGAAATGGACTTAATTAGAACATCGGTGTCTTTGAGAAAGTTACTTGATTTAAGCTCAGGAATGCACCCTTGAAATTAACGGAAATAAAAAAAAACACGGTGTATTTAAAGCTCTTAGCACCATGTTATTTCAAGCTCTGCTCGCGAGGTCTACAGCTCACAGAGCCACTAGTAAATATTAGCTTTTATTCTTATGCCTTGAACATAAGTATCAAAATGCGTTTATTTTAAACTATGTACTTACATATAAACATATATATGTGCCTGCACTGCACGTCCTAGTTATAGTTTAGTTTTAAGAAACATTTGCTGTGCCCTAACAGGGTTCATGTGTGAACTTACCCTAATGTAATATCTGTCTTGTACCACATGATTATTATGCAATAAATTATGAATTATTAAATTATAACCTATGTTAGTGACTATCTATGTATGTTATGTACTTTATTTAACTTTTATAAACATGTAGACTACTCCAGTACTCCCAGAAAGCGCCATCTATCCTGTCGGCTACTGTGGTTAGGAGACTGTTGGCACTGCAGCGTACGCGCCGCATCAGCGACGCCACCCGCTTGCGCATGATGGCGTGGAAGCCGTCGGTGCGCGCCTCCGCGAACATACCGCTAGCGCTGCAATAGCTATATATATGTAGCAATGAAAGATATCGAACAAATTCAACGAGCGTTGCATTTGCAGCTATTTTAGAACAAGAAACACAACAAAGGACATCAAAGAAGTACAAGACCACAACAACAGGGAAACACTGGCGTATATCTATAAACGTCTAGGTATAATTTATTAGTACCTACAGCTACCGTACCACGAGTTTTTTACTGACATGACACTGACATATTCGCTAGCGTATGCGTAACTTTCTATATGCATCTCACTCGTACTGGCATATTAGTGCGAACGAGATGTATAGAACGTATGTTACGCAGACGTTAGAGAATATGTCAGTGGCAGTTCAGAGAGTGAGAAGCTCGTGGTAAGGCTACAGATATGACACGACTTCAACAAATGTTATTGTTTTACTGCGCTTCTTTCATTGTTTTAGTTTAAACCAAGACAACACTGCGAAAAGGAACAGAAGACATCAACCAGAAATATTGACGTATTGTTCTGTATACCGTAGACCGGGGTGATTTTGGAAATTTTGGGGTTACTTTGATAGATTTAAAACGGCCATAGAATTACCAATATTCATTATTTACTGAAAATGTTCCTGTAACTAGTTAGATTACTATATATTCATATTCACCTACTGTAAAAAATCTCGCATAAATGTATATTATGGCTTAAAAACTACAATTTTAAAGTCGCCCCTGCATTTGAAAGTCACCCCGTTCTACCGTATTCTATACCTGCATATATTGTAGTTACACGTTACACGCAATATCTATTACGTATAGGTAGGAATAGGAAAGATGTCAAACAAATACTAACAACACAGAGGACAACAAAGAAGTGGAAGACAATAACAACAAAAGAAACACTGACGTACTGTTTTATTGTAATGTATCTTCAGCTCCTGCTTACTTGTAGCATAGTTACATGCATCATCATATATATTTCGGCATGAGTTGGATAGATATCGAGCAAAAAAGTGTCAAATGCAGCTTTCGTTTTAGAACAAGACAACATCAACATCAACGATGGAAAAAACGACAAAAGAGGGAATAACTTTTTGGACAAAACCTTTTTTTGGTACCTACTTACAAGCTTTTATCACTGACTGTAATTTGAGCTTATCACTGACGATGGTCTTTTATTCGGGTTACCGATGGACTAACGTCGGTTTGTGTTACATTGTCCCATAGATCTAGCGATGTGCCAAAGAAAAGTTTCAAAAATTCTCATGAAATGTTCTCGGTATTTTCTTACAATTAGTTTCGATTTCTATAGCACTTAAAATAGACGCCAAATGAGTGATGTAGGTACAGACATCGTAAATTTTATAGCATTTTCGGTGCAGCGGAGTGATGTTAACGGAATTGGTATAAAACTGTAAACAATTTCAACCCTAATGATTAACCTTAATTTACCATTTCAGTTGGAATTATCTATACCAATTCCGTTAACACCGTTCCGTTACATTATATTATTATACAATGAGCTCAAGACATCAACTGGAAACACTACGTATCGTCCTATATCTTCCAAACTCATGCTACTCATCCAGGAATGTATATATAATTAAACGAATAATACGAACGAATTCACCTAATACTACTAAATCTGCTCGTCTTCCTGCACCTCTAGACGTGCATTTCAAGTTGACATTGCAGTACTTATTTATTATTTTTACCCGACTATGGCAACGCAAAAGGAGAGTTTGGTTTTGACCGGTATGTATGTGGGTATGTATGTATGTATGTATGTATGTTCATCTGTTCCCTCATAACTTCTAAAGTACTCATTGAAATTTGACAAACGATGTGTCATTCGAATCGTCTTAATCGTCCGCTGGTTATAGGCTATATGACGTCACAAAAAAATAAACACGGCGCCCTCTAGAGGTCATAAAGTCACGAACCAAAAAAATAAAATAAGTAATGATGACGTGTTGTATATCATTTGAAAGAGCTCAATTAGCACATTTCAAATAGATACATATTGTTAGCTTTTGCACCCGGGTTTTGCTTGCATGCACCCGATAAAACATTAATTTATCTGGTAGGTAATTCGAACTACGAATCTACAATCGCTCTGGATTCTATCTACGAGTATCCGCGTGTTACGCGACTACGGCGATACAAGAAGTATTTTTCAAAAGAAATTTGTTTGGCCGCTATATACATGGTGTTTTTTAATGACCTGCAATATTTTATAACGTGAATAGGTATAGAAGTCCAGATCAGCAAATTTTTTTACGAGATCGGGTTTGGTCCCATGGTAAAAGTTGCTTAGTATATTCACCTCGTAAAATTCGCAGTGGTCAGGCGAAGCATACTGAAACGTACCTATGTGACGCACCGGACTCGGTCCAAAAGGCGACACTAAAAGAGTCAGGCGTAGCCCGATGTACGTGGCGCGCTGTACGCGGTCCAAAGCCGGGCGCCTTCGGCACCCTCATACTAAAAGAGTCGAGCATAGCCCGACGTACGTGGCGCGCTCCACGCGTTCCAAAACCGGGCGCCTTAGGCGCCCTCATACTAATAGAGTCGGGCGTAGCCCGACGTACGAGGCACGATGTACGCGTTCCAAAGCCTAGCGCCTTCGGCGCCCTCATACTAAAAGAGTCGGGCGTAGCCCGACGTTCAAGGCACGATGTACGCGTTCCAAAGCCGGGCGCCGAAGGCGCCCTCATACTAAAAGAGTCGGGCGTAGCCCGACGTACAAGGCACGATGTACGCGTTCCAAAGCCGGTCGCCTTCGGCGCCCTCATACTAAAAGAGTCGGGCGTAGCCCGACGTACGAGGCACGATGTACGCGTTCCAAAGCCAAGCGCCTTCGGCGCCCTCATACTAAAAGAGTCGGGCGTAGCCCGACGTACGAGGCTCGCTGTACGCGTTTCAAAGCCGGGCGCCTTCGGCGCCCTCATACTAAAAGAGTCGGGCGTAGCCCGACGTACAAGGCACGATGTACGCGTTCCAAAGCCGGGCGCCTTAGGCGCCCTCATACTAAACGAGTCGGGCGTAGCCCGACGTACGAGGCACGATGTACGCGTTCCAAAGCCGGTCGCCTTCGGCGCCCTCATACTAAAAGAGTCGGGCGTAGCCCGACGTACGAGGCACGATGTACGCGTTCCAAAGCCAAGCGCCTTCGGCGCCCTCATACTAAAAGAGTCGGGCGTAGCCCGACGTACGAGGCTCGCTGTACGCGTTTCAAAGCCGGGCGCCTTCGGCGCCCTCATACTAAAAGAGTCGGGCGTAGCCCGACGTACAAGGCACGATGTACGCGTTCCAAAGCCGGGCGCCTTAGGCGCCCTCATACTAAAAGAGTCGGGCGTAGCCCGACGTACGAGGCACGATGTACGCGTTCCAAAGCCAAGCGCCTTCGGCGCCCTCATACTAAAAGAGTCGGGCGTAGCCCGACGTACGAGGCTCGCTGTACGCGTTTCAAAGCCGGGCGCCTTCGGCGCCCTCATACTAAAAGAGTCGGGCGTAGCCCGACGTACAAGGCACGATGTACGCGTTCCAAAGCCGGGCGCCTTAGGCGCCCTCATACTAAACGAGTCGGGCGTAGCCCGACGTACGAGGCACGATGTACGCGTTCCAAAGCCGGGCGCCTTCGGCGCCCTCATACTAAAAGAGTCGGGCGTAGCCCGACGTACGTGGCGCGCTCCACGCGGTCCAAAACCAGCCGCCTTCGGCGCCCTCATACTTAAAGAGTCGGGCGTAGCTCGACGTACGAGGCTCGCTGTACGCGTTCCAAGGCCGGGCGCCTTCAGCGCCCTCATACTAAAAGAGTCAGGCGTAGCCCGACGTACAAGGCACGATGTACGCGTTCCAAAGCCGGGCGCCTTCGGCGCCCTCATACTAAAAGAGTCGGGCGTAGCCTGACGTACGAGGGACGATGTACGCGTTCCAAAGCCGGGCGCCTTCGGCACCCTCATACTAAAAGAGTCGGGCGTAGCCTGACGTACGAGGGACGATGTACGCGTTCCAAAGCCGGGCGCCTTCGGCGCCCTCATACTAAAAGAGTCGGGCGTAGCCCGACTTACGAGGCACGACGTACGCGTTCCAAAGCCGGGCGCCCTCGTACTAAAAGAGTCGGTCGTAGCCCGACGTACGTGACGCGCTCCACGCGGTCCAAAGCCGGGCGACTTCGGCGCCCTCATACTAAAAGAGTCGGGCGTAGCCCGACGTACGAGGCACGATGTACGCGTTCCAAAGACGGGCGCCTTCAGCGCCCTCATACTAAAAGATACGTCGGGCTACAGGCTCGATGTACGCGTTCCAAAGCCAGGCGCCGAAGGCGCCTTTATGCCAAAGGTTGTCGGGCGTAGCCCGATATATGCGGCGCTCTGCGTGCATTTCTGTACTGAGGACGCCCTCGCAAAAGTAATATAAAGTGACTTCAAATATTATTAGTAAGTAACGAAATCCTGAACCCAAAATTAATTAAATAAAAATTAAGTTCAAAAACTAAAACCCGACTACTGCAAATCGCGCTCTAAAAAGTATGAAACAAGATAGAATTCTTATCTGAAATTATCATACAGGAAAATTATAAGAGTTATCATTTTTTTATATATTTACAGAGATTCAGAGGATAGCCGTGGTCGTATGCCACTTTACCTTAAAGTTTATAATCGTGGCATACGTCCACGGCGATCCTTTGAATATCTCTGTAAATATATAAAAAAATGATAACTCTTATAATTTTCCTGTATGATCATTTCAGATAAGAATTCTATCTTGTTTCATACTTTTTAGAGCGCGATTTGCAGTAGTCGGGTTTTAGTTTTTGAACTTATTTTTTATTATTTGATTGATTGGTCATGATCTGATCTCTAGAACAGTCCTGATATTTGGTATGTATGTTTATTGAAGGTCTCTTTTTCATATCCACACTATTTTATATCTGGGGACCTCGAGGAACCGCCGCCACCTTGGAAAATGTGTACCATCTTGGAGATATGTGCATTTTTCTCTGAATCTAAGTTGCCTATGACAATATGATGTAAGGTAACATTAAAGCAGATTAAATTCTACACAAAAAAGTCTTCGACACCTTTACGGAAAAAATACATGTTCTTAGAGAAAATACTTGTTGAATCCACATTTAGCTATTATACCCTTTCAGGGGACATTCTCTTATTATGTAGGTAAGTTGGAGGAATATGAATTCCACTTTTGTCTATACATTTCTACAAGATGTACCCCAATATCAACGTTTTACTCGACAGCCAGAAAGTAGGGTTATGGGCTCGTTATGGGTTTAAGTACCTACTGTTAATGATTCAGATTACACCCTGTAGACTGTAGAGTGTAGCTTATTAGGATACCTACTGGACGGATTTTTTAAAATGATGTATCGTTAGATTCCTCTTGCCCTTCACAACCTGCTTTCACTTGTTTTATTAAAGAAAAATCATAACAGCCGCCTTGAGAGGACGCCGAATATTTAATCATATTTTTTATTCTAGAGCCTAAACTATTGAGCTAGATCCATAATTGATACACGAGAGCTATGCAATACAAATTTACTAAAATTAATGTAAGAAATATATTTAGTTTAGGGCTAAATAATGTGATTGCAAAAACAGACTTTAGGCCTTTAATAGGGTTTAAACAATAGTGACAGAGTAATCACATTTGACACCAACAATATCTAGGAGAGTTTGCGTGTCTTAAAATTTGAGTTTCGGGGACCCACGGGGAAGACCAGACAGTTGTCCAGTAAGATACGGAAAAAATCCACAAGGCATGCCGAAGATGTCTTCAAAACATATTCGAGAAAAGGTGGGACAGTTTTTGTTATTACTTGCATGTTGTAGCTTTTTATAAACAATGGATATATCTTTGCATTAAAGGACGAGTCACGTTAGAACGCGCGGGTAGTGTCCGACGCCTCGGCCCGGACCCGGATCCGGACCGTTCTAGAGTGAGACATCCTTACAGATTATGTCTTAATTCTTTCTCTACTTTATATTACAATATTTTTGGTCTTGTTGTATTTTCAGGTTACATATAAATATTATTGTCGAGGCTCGGAAGTAGCTACTTGCTGGCTGAAGATTCGTTTTAAACGGACGACCTTGGGAGGACTTGCAAGCAAGCGAAATATTCCAAAAGGGCACAGAATAAATAATAGTACTAGGTATAGAAGACTCACTCTCTAACAAAACGCGTCTGTTACGATCAGCACAGCTATGAAAAATGGAGCAATTATTTTGATAGCCTTATTATAAAAGAATGGATTTATATAGCTGCTCTAAATGCATTTTTTTTAAACATATACCTAAAACATTAACGTGAGTGTAAAAATAATTACAATTGATATTTTTTCCACATTTACCGAGCGGTTGAATTTGTGTCTTGTATACAAGACAGCGGCGCCAGTGTATCGTTCTATCGTTGTCTTATATACATGCCAACGGCGGTCAAAGGGTTAAACCACAGAGTATGCTACGTAGAAGAAGCGCCGAATGACATGAAAAATTGGATAATACGCGGGCCGGACGCGTTGATCAACGTTGTGCGGACGGTGACCAGTAAGAATGTTAGGTGTCGCGTAGTTTCCTTCCTAACGCGTCACTATCATTTTTACCGATTGCCCTCTCGTCTTTCAACTCAACAGGCGGCACTGCTGGTGATTATTAGTTTATAATTACATTCGCTACCTTTTCCATACCTTGAATTTGTATTGTAGTAATATTTTTTTCATCAGACCAGCTGTGGTAAAGGCTTTCTTGTTTGTTCAAAAACTAAGATAAAAAGATAAGAAAGTTGCATTTTATCCACATGTGAGGCAAAGTTATAAAATGCTAATTTTGAGTTGTTTTCTTATGTTTGCTGGTAGAATTGACTTTTAACCTTTTCGACGCCGTGTCAAACACAAAAGCTGTCACGCGAACGCGCTTCGTCACCGAAATGTCAAAACTGAAATTGAACTTTATGCATATATGCACGTAGGTCTATGTTGCTCTGTGATCTGTGACCGATTAATCAGTCTTTGGCGTTGAACCTGCGGTGCGGATATATCGGTCATTGGCGTCCAAAAGGTTAAATGATGATTTTTAATAACAAATATAACATTAATTTAGAATCGATTTTCTTTGATTTTGTTCGATATTTTACAGTTCGAGAAGATAAAATAATCTTTGTGTTGGTAAGGTGAAAAATTTTGTGTTACACTAGGTGGCAAAATTTGTTTAACCCTCGTGCCTTGAAACCCTCGCAACATTTAAGTTTCCATTTTTTTTAAATCATTCGCTTGCTAGGGTATCAATATAGCACGAGAGATTAAACAACAACTTTGCCCTCTGTAAAACATATAATTTCATCACACTTGCTCAAAAATGATCTTATTTCATGCAGGTGTACTGAAGGACAAAAGCCTATATTGTTCCCGCGGGAGTTATAGATTGTGTTTTACTAATTCATACTAATTAACTAGGTATAAATGAGTTTTACTTTTAAAATACCCATGACGTAATGTGTGATTTAATATTTATGTTTTTGTTCAAAAGCTTATAAGGGTCAATAAAATAAAACCGCAAACATTCTTACGTTAAATGTTTATTGAACTGTCATTGTCATCTAATGTAATACAAAACCGCCCAAAGCGCTTAGTCATAATCGTAACACAAACATTCATGTAGTTATAATGCACAAAATACTAAACTAGGCATTGGCAAGTATGGCCCTGGGCCTGCCCTCACACACACCGTTGTTTCAGACACCTGTCATCTGACAATTCAACTGAGCGAACATTAGTACTTGTAGCAGTAAAA
This sequence comes from Cydia splendana, assembly GCF_910591565.1. Taxonomy (NCBI): domain Eukaryota; kingdom Metazoa; phylum Arthropoda; class Insecta; order Lepidoptera; family Tortricidae; genus Cydia; species Cydia splendana. The sequence continues at coordinate 2,073,603 of NC_085987.1, read as the reverse complement.
TGTCAGATGAGTCAATTTTCATTTTATTTGTTTTTTTTTGGACGAAATTTGTATATAATGTTTTACGATAATTATTGTTGTATAGAATTCATGCCATAGTCCTAACAATCCGACAAAATAATTAACGTATTTTCACTATAATGGTTAGCAACGACACCAAGTGGCGAGTAGCGAAACTAAAATGTTTACTAAATAATGACGACAGATGGCGAACTCGTAACACACACACAGGAAGTGAAATCAGAATTATAAAAAGTAAAACAAGATCATTCTGAAATAATAACAGACAAATATAAAAAAAAAAAATTCTAGGTTCTACTCCGAACCAAGAAAATAAAAGTAGATATAATTCATTAAAATAATTAGAAAATATTATATAACGCACTAATCATATTCAATACAGGCCCGCATAAGTCATTATAATTATCACATAATGTAAATATATAAATTAAAAAAGCCGAATAAAGAACCTGCTTTTCTCGAGTTCGGTAAAAACAGTGATGTACTAACTAACCAACATTTAACAAGTAACAGTATCGAATACAACGCCAAAAAATTATGAAAACGTTATAGATAACATAGATAATTCAAAAATCATTATGAAATCAAATATGAATTACAGAAAAACTAAGTTCATCCGTCTTGTTTCAGTTCCACACGTAATATACGTATCCAGACAGACTGTATATCCAACTATATATTTTAAGACGGTGTGTATGAGAGCCATTTATATGACACTTGAGCGTGCCTACACTAACTTAACTAAAAGTTAACACCATAAATAAGTAAACAAGTTTCTTACCTCAACGGAATAAGTCGAAATTAGTTTATGATGTCCACTATACATATAGATTCAAAATAAACTGACTAAATTATAAAACTAAGTACTTAGCGTTGCGAGACCCAGACTTTAGGTATTTCTAATATATTGTAGGGCTACAGAGACGCAACCATTTGTTAGAAGAAAGTGACCGAGGTCGGATTCGACCTGGGGTCATGTGTCGACTCAATTTTTTGAATCAATATGCGAGGGTTGTCGCCTTAAGGCCCGAGCACACCGCCTACGCGCACTCCATACATTTTAGGATTCCTGATATAGCGTGAGGCGTTGTTACGATTGATAGACATAATATTACAAATATTCTCTTTTAATACTCCTGAAAAAGGAAGCCATTTTTTTGGTCTGACGATTTTCAAACTTGGCTTCACATTTTCAGTGTCATAAAAAAAATTACTTTTAGCTTTCAGAAATATAAAGAGTTTGAAAGCGACCGAAATATCTCGTTCAGATAAAACAGGAGTAAGGACATGTTTACACTTTGATTAGTGTTAAGTTTGAGTTCATACATTTCGGCACTACTTTGAAAAACTCGTATCTTGCTCTGTCAAACAAGAGAAAAATGTGGAACAGATGTCAATGTCGTGTATAATTATTTTCCATCGTATTTTCACGGAAACGTACGAATGTGTCTTGTAGTTTCAATCATTCTCGGTACACAAAGTACTGACGTTGACTGAAGTAGCATGACAAATACGAAGGTTTTCGAGAAAATACTATGGAAAACAATTATGCACTACATATGTACACTGTGCAACATAATTTTGTCGTCTAATCTAATTCCTTAATTTTCTTTGCATACAGGTCTCGACATTTGAAGAGAAGCGAATGAAAGTAGCGGAGAAAGAATTTCACACACCAAGAGAGGATGGCGGATAAGGGGCTCTCTTCTCATAGGGTTCGAGGCCCTCCCACACATAGTTCTAGATCTAGATTACCCTGTTACACACACACGAGAAAATAAAACGCGCATAAGTAATCCAAGTTGATTGCCAATTACTAGATTTACTATTTAAAAATATCAAATTTCTTGTTTATTTAGTTAAGGACTTTTTAGTTGTATGTGTCCTTTTGTGTTTTCATATCCATATAGGTAGTAGAATACCCTGACCTAAGAGCAAAAATAAATAAATTAAATAATTATATAAAAACAAGCGGAGCGAAAGATACCATGGGGATGGTGTTGGGTGTAGCCTTTGGGTTGGTCATGGGGATGATCGTGGGGCTCCTGATGGGCGTATGTATGACTGTACTCATAGGGGCGGTCATATGTATAATCATAAACACATTTGAAATACAGCCAAGGCCAATTTTTTTATGGTATTCAGGCCCAGTTTTTTAAAATGGCGCTCTTTTTCATATCTCTAACCACCTAAGTCCCAGCATAGAGAAATATTGCAAGAATAGTGCTCACTCCATACATCAGTTTTGATACCAAAATGACTATTATTTTCGTAGTCGACATCGAACATCGAGTAGCGGAATTATGATTACCGCTACTCGATACTAGATGTCTCTCGCGTGGCAACTCACGAAAATTGTATTGAACAACAATTTACAACTAATATTAGAAGTAGAAGGAGTTGAAAATAAAGTTCCGGTTAATACGGTTACAATATTAGCTGTAAATTGTTGAGCATTAGACTTTTCGGTTGCCGCAACATCTAAGTATTGAAATAGTGAATAGAATCAGGCGTTACTTTGCGGAAATCCATACTAATTAAAACCAAAATATTACTTTGCTAATCCGCGAAAAGATAACGTGCTAGTCAATCAGTGCTAACCCGTTATACTTACTTGCGTATTTTTACATGCAATTAATATTCCCACCCTCCCACCGCAAAAATAAATACGCAAATAAATATAACAAACCACCACCAAAAGAATAAACCTCGACACGTGTTTCGCCTCTCTACGAGGCATCCTCAGGAGTTGTTGACGGTCTGACGCCCGGCAACGGAAACCCGTTCCGTTCCGTTGCCGGGCGTCAGACCGTCAACAACTCCTGAGGATGCCTCGTAGAGAGGCGAAACACGTGTCGAGGTTTATTCTTTTGGTGGTGGTTTGTTATATTTATTTGCGTATTTATTTTTGCGGTGGGAGGGTGGGAATATTAATTGCATGTAAAAATACGCAAGTAAGTATAACGGGTTAGCACTGATTGACTAGCACGTTATCTTTTCGCGGATTAGCAAAGTAATATTTTGGTTTTAATCTAAGTATTGTCAAGTAGCAGTACTGATAATTCCGCTACTCGATGCTAGATGTCGACTACGAAAATAATAGTCGTTTAGGTACCAAAACTGATGTATGGAGTGAGCACTCTATGTACTTTTTTTTCTATGGTCCCAGTAATTTTTTCCAGTTTTGAATTCGGAGCCTTTTCTTTTATTCCATTATAGCACAGAATAAATAATAAACAAACGCGTATATTACGAGAGATACAAGCGCAAGAGCGAGCAGGCGTCCGTTCCGTAGCGGTGCAACTACTACTGCTAGACACCAAAATTGGTGGGCCGCATGTACTTGTACTCGTAGCGACGCGACGAACACGCGGAGTGAGCCACGCCTGACATTACTTAGTTTAAACTAAACAAAGTTTTATATAATAATAAATGCCGCCTTTGTACAGGCTCCTAAGGCTTTGGAGTCATAAATTAGTTTTGGATTATTTTCGTACATGTTTTTTTTTAATATTTGGTCCATCCAAGGTAGCTTAAATCGTGGACATACCTTCATTGTTGAAAGGAAACATTCTTTATTTTCTAAAGAAAAATATTAGGATTACATTTACCTTTAGGTTGTATTTATTTTTAGGTTGGACCTGATTTATTCAGTTGTTTGGTTTTTGATCCTTGATAAATATTAGAATGATTGAAATTTTCTTTGTATCAAACATGTCAAAAATTCGGTTTTTTATGAAAAATCAAAGCACGTTTACATTAAGCATAAATCTAACTAGATGATTTAATGGTACTCTGGAGGGTCCAATATTTATATAAACAGCAACCTTGCTGGTCTTAATTCTGAACTTAATACAAGAGCACATAAGATCGTTTTTCACGTGTATTTTGACTTGCGCTTTGCAAAACGAGTAGAGGGAAGGAAGCCTGGGTTCTACTCGGCCACCTATCCCAAGATTTGGCGCAGGCACTAGTTAATTATATTTATTTTAAATTACATTATACCGATATTAGTCTGAATCATACATTTATATAATATATAGTCACAGAATTGGACCCTGATAAATACCAGTCGAAATTATTACCTGTAATTTAGTTTTGGTAGAAGTGAAAATATATTTTTAAATGGAACTTTACAATGAGTTGAATCGGGTGTTATTTTTAAATTTGATTTTGATAACATTTTTTTTGTCGTGTGTTACCTCGGTTGTCCGCCATATTGTTTATTTATTTCATGTCAGTAAAGATGATACAAAAAAATATATTTTCACTTCTTCAATTCAGAAAAATTAAGTCAGTCTTAAATATCGAATATTTTGTCTCTTTCGCACTCTCCATGTGACGTTCTGCTCTACCCAGTGGAGATGCTTTCTGAGCTTCAATTTCAGCTTTCAAGGCTTCTGCCAGTTCCTCCTGCAAACTCTTTATCCTTTCCCTTCCACCTGGGTCAGATTTGGCAAATTCCCTCTTTTTTCGTAACCAGAAAATCCCAAACTGCACTGCTATAGATGGGACTGACCACATAAACAACTGGCGACAAGGAACCATCGTAATGAGCCACTTTTATCAACAATTTTAAAACCACACAATAAATAATCGATGTTATTCCGAAAGAACTGAAAAACAAGAAAATCAATGAGTTTACTGTTATTACTATCCAATTTCGCCTTATTAAAAATCCATGTGCCAGCGAGAGGCAAATATAAAAACTCGGAATTGTAAGGAATGTATTATTTATACGATCAGTCAATTAATTTTTTAAATTCTTTTTTTTTTTATTTATGGCCTGGATGCACTTTAAGCCAAATCTTACATTAGTACACCACTAGAGTCTATAGTCGTGTTTTCCTTAAGAATAATAATCCGACCCAGCTGTTTTAAGTAATATTATCAGTATTTTTTCTTCAATTGACATGTCTCATTAGTCATTAGACTACAATTACACGATAAATATTAGTTATTAGCAGTTCGTATTTAGACAATGTTAAATTAATAAGTGTTGTAAAAAAATAAATGAATTCATTATACGTATACATATAACAAATCATCAATAAATATTCATAGGCTCACTTGCACCATCCCATAAACCCGGGGTTAAGCGATTTAACCGTAAACCCAGTGTCAAATTGTACTGGTAACCATGGTAACTCCAGTTTTAACCGGTTAACCCCGGGTTAGTGGAATGGTGCAAGTGGGCCATAGACGAATAAAGTATTGTCAAAATATCTGCATAACGTGGTGAAGACCGTCTATCAGGTAAGACCGTCTACAAGCACTTTCGTCGCCTGTAACTCATACGTTTGTACCTACTCATACTCCACTTGCAGAAGATTAATAGAGAGGAGTGATGCTCTTTCATTCCGAGTGTGTCTGAGCGAAGTACGTACACAAATACGAGAGTTCTTGCCCTTTGACGGTCTTCCTAGACGAAAATCTTATATGCCGGTCTTCACCACATTGATTTTAATCGTTTTCTCTAGACCAAAATATAGTTGTAATGCTGAAAAGTTATCAACTAGTCAGTCCCTGTGTAAGTTTGTCGAAACATGTTACCAGTATTTCTTTGTGTACCTTAAAATATGCCTACTTTGCTCCAAGATTCGAAATTTAAAATTATTATATTGTGGTAGGTATGTTAATATATATGCCGATTAAAAGTAGACTATCACTACTATTATGTTGTAACACTTGTAACACTTAAATGATATTGACGATTGAAGGTGACCAATTACCCAGTGCGGAGCAAAATAGGCATATGTTGCAAGGCTAAAAATGAATCTTAATATTTACTTATCTATGATTCGTAACATTATGAAATAGGTCGATTGTTAATGTTTGATGTCGACATAGAAATGATAAGAGTATTTAAGTTAGGATAATCAGTTAATCATAAATAGCATAAGCCCATTTAGCGTTACGACCATTATACATTTTTTATATTTGTTTACTAATGACCTAATAGAAAGAAAAATCTTGCAGCATCCGAATTTCAAAAAATGTTCTCAATTTGATATCACTCGCAGTGTCAAAGTGTCATCAATTCTTTGTATTTCGAATGCCGCTTTAATAAATAGTTTCGTCAATTTGGACAAGTGTTTTTTAAATAGTTTATATAATAAACATTTTTTTTCTACCTTAACACAATAACAATGTATTCAAGCATTATACTTTTGGGTGCGCTTTTTTAATAGTAAGATTAAGGTACTACTTTCAAAATTTCATACTTTAAAAGTGTGAATGGGTCCAAATTTTGCGTCCATGTTCACTAGGACCATAGACAAAAATGCTAGTTCATATAAAACATAAGTTAAATAAAAAATAAAGAAAACTATGGGCCGTTGATGCAGGTACCTAAGATTGTACAAAGAGAGCATAATACCATTTCACCCGAGGCAATTTAACGAGCAGAGCCGCAAGCGAGGACTGATATAAGTCGAGAAGAAAATGCATATACTCGAAATATAAATAAAAAAGTGTTTAGTTGTGTTTAGGTAGAAAATTAAAAGGATTATAAGATTACATTTTCTACTTTCAAACAAAAATTGTATGAAACCAAGTACAGGCGATTCAAAGTTATAAATAGTCACAGCATATAAGTGCATTATAAATGGAAAGGCTAGCGATTATATATCATAACACACATACAATAAGGCCAATAATTGCTTGCCACGTCAGCTCATACAATGGATATAAATGTAAGTACATATAAAAGTTAAACATTAAGTACATATGTTCAGACTTGCGTCAAAATCGTATCAAAATTATCCACAATATGCTTGTCAATTACGAATTATAGGAATGTTCATTGTATTTTTTTTACCCCTTCTTTGCTGGCTTGAGTCTGCGATTTCACTCTGAAAAGTAAAAAAAATATTAGACACAAATTAGAGTAACTACCATAAAAATATATTTAAAAAAATGTTGTGGCTACCATCTAGGACATCTAAGCAAAACAACTTGTATGTAACAATTAATTAATTAAATAACATGAATAAACAAACGATTTTTCTTTTCACTTGATTTAAGGTCAACGTGGTGAAGACCGTCAATCAGGTAAGTACGTCTACGTGATCTTTCATCCTCCAATTGAGGGGGGATTTAAATCTCCTCGAGGCAGTGGTGTAGGGTTGGAGCCGGTGTAGCTTTATTTGACGTTCATAAGCGCATTATAATATGCCTACTTGAATAATTAACTATCTTTATCGTCGCTTCTAAGTTTTGCGTTTACATATTCTCCACTTACAGAAGATGGTTTCGCGTTTCGATGAGAGCCACAAAGACGGTTTCGCCTTGTAGCCCCGCGCCGCAAGATGAATGTGCTTAAAGGTGACGTTCGTGTGACAAGGTTTCGTATCTGTACCAGGATCACCTGGCGGGCTACCTAAAAAGCCCCGCGGGCCGCAGGCTGATTACCGCTGCTCTAGAAGATCACAGTCAGAGGTCCTAAACCTTTTTTGTGTATGTGTATAGTCTGTCAAGCCATTTCCATCAGTAGAAAAAAGCGGCAAATTTCAAAAGTGTAGACACAATTTCATAGAAATTTGAATTTCGCACTTTTTTCTACTGACAATATTGTTTGTCAGGTCCTCCGACTATGTGGGCTCCATGCTGTGCTAACTGTAATATGAACTATGTCACCTAGACACAAGGGTTCAGTATAGTGTACTCACAGAATAGCAGGTCGGTGGCGTGTGTGCGCGACTCGCTCCAAGTGCGCGCGCAGTCCACGGCGCACGGCCGCGCGTCCTCCGACTCTGTGGGCTCCGTACGGGCTTCTGTGCTCACTGTAATACATGTTCGAACAGTAAATATATACCCTGGCACACACACTTTGTCAATCGAAAAACAGTAGCAAATTTAAAAAATGTAGGCGCAAAGAGTTGAAATCTCATAGAAAATTTGACTTTCGCGCCTTTTCTTACTGAAAAAGTGTGTGAGTCTGAGTATAGCAGAGTTGATTATGCCTCGATTTTGGGTGATACATCGGATTTTTGGAATTATTAGACATACGAAATTACCCGATTGGCCCGTTTGTTCACGTCGTTTTGACATTTGTTTGTAAGAAAGGGACAAGAAACAAAGGTTTACTAAGGGTCGGTTGCACCAAACCGTCTGTCACCGTTTTAGCATTCGTTAAATTTGATTGTATGGAAAGTTTCATAGTTCTCTGCTGATTGACGTTGATCAGTCTGTTAATTGTGTTTGGCGCAACTGGCCCTAAGTTTTAAGAATACATTGTCAAAACAAGATATAGATGGTCAAGCAAATCTTGTCAGTAGAAAAAGGCGCGAAATTCAAATTTTCTATGTGACGATATCCCTTCGCGCCTACATTTTTCAAATTTGCCGCCTTTTTCTACTGACAAGATCTGCTTGTCCAACTATAAATACCACATACCTGTATGGTCTTGGTCCCGCTCATGCCTCGTGACGCCGAGCTGGAACGCGTCCGCCAGCGTCTTGTGCGGCGTGTAGCGGGACAGGGACGCGGACGCTACGGGACAGACACACAAGTTACTAGCGTACTACTTAGCCGCACTACAATACAGGGCTTTTAGCACAACTCGCGGTCGCCACGGACGGACGGTCGAGTGACGCGTCCGACAGCGTCTGTGCGGCATATAACGAAACAGGGATACGGGTGCTAAAGGACAAATACATAAGTTACTAGCGTACTACTTAGCCGCACTACAATACAGGGCTTTTAGCACAACTCGCGGTCGCCACGGACGGACGGTCGAGTGACGCGTCCGACAGCGTCTGTGCGGCATATAACGAAACAGGGATACGGGTGCTAAAGGACAAATACATAAGTTACTAGCGTACTACTTAGCCGCACTACAATACAGGGCTTTTAGCACAACTCGAGGTCGCCACGGACGGACGGTCGAGTGACGCGTCCGACAGCGTCTGTGCGGCATATAACGAAACAGGGATACGGGTGCTAAAGGACAAATACATAAGTTACTAGCGTACTACTTAGCCGCACTACAATACAGGGCTTTTAGCACAACTCGAGGTCGCCACGGACGGACGGTCGAGTGACGCGTCCGACAGCGTCTGTGCGGCATATAACGAAACAGGGATACGGGTGCTAAAGGACAAATACATAAGTTATTAACGTACTACTTAGCCACACTACAATACAGGGCTTTTAGCACAACTCGCGGTCGCCACACATAGGACGCCGTGTGACGCGTCCGACAGGGTCTTGTGCGGCGTATAGTGGGATAGAGACGCAGAGGGACAGAGAGACACACAAGTTACTAGCGTACTACTTAGCCGCACTACAATACAGGGCTTTTAGCACAACTCGCGGTCGCCACGGACGGACGGTCGAGTGACGCGTCCGACAGCGTCTGTGCGGCATATAACGAAACAGGGATACGGGTGCTAAAGGACAAATACATAAGTTACTAGCGTACTACTTAGCCGCACTACAATACAGGGCTTTTAGCACAACTCGAGGTCGCCACGGACGGACGGTCGAGTGACGCGTCCGACAGCGTCTGTGCGGCATATAACGAAACAGGGATACGGGTGCTAAAGGACAAATACATAAGTTACTAGCGTACTACTTAGCCGCACTACAATACAGGGCTTTTAGCACAACTCGAGGTCGCCACGGACGGACGGTCGAGTGACGCGTCCGACAGCGTCTGTGCGGCATATAACGAAACAGGGATACGGGTGCTAAAGGACAAATACATAAGTTATTAACGTACTACTTAGCCACACTACAATACAGGGCTTTTAGCACAACTCGCGGTCGCCACACATAGGACGCCGTGTGACGCGTCCGACAGGGTCTTGTGCGGCGTATAGTGGGATAGAGACGCAGAGGGACAGAGAGACACACAAGTTACTAGCGTACTACTTAGCGACACTACAAAATGGGGCTTATTGACTCGCGGTTGCTACACGTAGGACGCAGAATTACGCGTGCGACAGCGTCTTGTGTGGCATATATATCAACACTCTTCATAATGCGATGTTTCTTTAGTAGTTTTAGCTATTTAATCAATAAAATAATATAAGGGTGGTAATTATTATTATTATTTATTATTATTGTGGTGTTGTGGGCCTTTGAGTGTCGCATCGACCAGCATTGATCTATTGTGACGGCCCTTTAAAGTTCATTACTAATGCCCGTTGCATCCAGAAAGTTCCAGATTCTTTGGGCCGTAATGTTCTGTACCTCATAGGGTTGCACTACGTGTCGCCCTAGGTAGGTACTTCTTTTTGACATTAGTGGTCCACAAGAGCAGAGAATGTGCATTGCAGTCTCCTCTGACTCCTGACAGAACCTGCATGTCGCATCTTGTTTCTTCCCAATTTGAAACATGTTTATTCAACTTACAGTGTCCAGTCAGTATTCTGGTCACCGCGCAGGTTTTGTGCCTTTTGAGTCCTAAAAGCTCCTTAGCAGTTCTGCTGTTGAACCCTTTGATTAGAGCTTTCGAGTGTTCTTGTCCTTTAACGAACTTCCACCACTCGGTTGCTCTCGTTTTTTCTAACTTGCTGAGCAGAGAATATGCATCCCGTTTTGTGATTCCACAGAACGGTTCTGGGCCGACCAGGGGTGTGTCTGCGCCCAAGGGTGGTAATTGATTTCGAAACATATTAGTTTAGCGCAGCGGTCTTCAAACTTTTTGACCTAGGCGCCACGGCTAGGTATTCGGATTTCCCGATTTTATAATTCGCGCTTCCACTTCGCATGCCCGAATGGCCATAGGCTTTTTTTAAAGACTTGTGGATTGACCTGGCCTGCGGGCCGCAGTTTGATGACCCCTGGGGGCCTAGCCAAGATGTGAAAACGTTGATAGAAAACGCCAGTCGAAACTTAAATATATAATGTATATTAATACAGAACGTCACATGACTCTTCGTAACACCTGTCATCCCGAAACAATTTTTCTTTTTGTTTGGCGTTTGTCGTTGTACGCTGATATACTGTGATATGACTACTTATAGGCAATACTCTCGCAATGTGCAAAAAGGAGGCCATCTGTAAACGCGTTTGATAATATAATAGCAGTTAAGGGGGCCACCACAAATACCAGTTCGCCGGACGATATCAGCCTGTCAGTTAATCGCAAAAGGTAACAATTCCGAACAACTGGCAGGCTGATATCGTCCGGCGAACTGGTAACCTATGGGCTCCTTTACGGTATGAATTGGCAAATACCTACGGTTTCTAAGTGCACACTAATCTTACTACAATAACATTATACAATTAGCAACAGAAATCACGCAGATGCTTTCATTTTACATACAATTTATTGTCAAGAATAGAAAATGTTTCATTTTGTAACAAACTACACTCGAACTATATTTCAAAGTCACACGAAGAAAACGGGAAGCACAAATCTACCAATGCAATACCAAGGTGTTTTTTATGCATAGTTTAATCATACTTCACCAATTGATTATGTACGTAGAGCGGGCCAACTTTTACTATTGAACTAAACACGAAAACACTTATGTTGAGAAGAGTAGACTACTTTGGTCCTTTAGCTAAAAGTGAGACCCCCAGGGTGTAATGCGTCGGTCACACGAACGTGGAAAACCATTTATTGGTTATTTTTGTAAATAACACTAGTTTACACTGGTCCTACTAAAGTACTCGAGCTAAAAGGGGGGGAGTGGGGGGTGTAAAGCGTCGGTCACACGAACGTCTCGTCGGGGATGGCGGGCGCCAGCCGGAGCACCACCACGCGCCGCGAGTACACTATACAATAATTATAAATGTAAATATATAAAATATTATGAGACAATCTTGCATAGGCCTAGTCCCACTGTAAGCTTAACGAGACTTGTGTTGAGGATACTACATGACGATATAATATAGACTATTTTGAACTGAAATAACTTACCGTAAAAACGCGTTTTCACTAAAAACGGGTTTTTAAGGTAACATTAGTATGTATCCTCCTCCGTAATTTGCTATACATGCATGAATTTTTGGAGGACCACAATCTATTCTAACTCCTGTTAGATTCAAATGTTTCTAATAAACCTGCTATCTAATGTACTCCGTTTCCAAATCGCGAAAAGAAATGTAGCGCGCGCATCGCGAATACAAACACACCATACAAAAAGCGCGCGTTTGTACAAAACTTATGCAATAGCAAACAGTGTTATGCTCAGTTTTCCTAGGATAGCGGTGCCGTCATATAGAGGCCGTCTCCATACAAAATAATATGGCTAAATATGGATGTCGTAGTATTTGTATGGAGACGGCCGCTATATGACGGCACCGCTATCCTAGGAAACTAGAGCATTATTGAACGTGTTTATTAAACAAACATTAACACTGTCAGTGCCATGCGCCCCATTCCCAATGTTGTCAATTGTCAGTGTTATTTTTCGTACTCCATTATTCATAATGTAAAGAAAACTGACAATCACAATATAAATTCCTAAAAATTTACCATGTGTAATTTTAAGTGACATTGTGTATGTATATTGTGAGATAAATAAATCAAATCAAATCAAATCAAATCAAATGAACCCACAACCCACCTAGCGGGTTCTTAGCAGTAAATGTATGTATGTATATGTTTCATGCATGTAGTCTATATAGCATAAAAATTCTTCTGGCCCATGTGACTTTCAAGCAAAAGGTACCACTATATTAATTGACAATACTGGCTGGTGGCCTAGCGGTAAGAGAGTGCGACTTGCAATCCGGAGGTCGCAGGTTCAAACCCTGACTCGTACCAATGAGTTTTTCGGAACTTATGTACGAAATATCAAATTATATTTACCAGTCGCTTTTCGGTGAAGGAAAACATCGTGCTCTGGGTTGGAAGGTCAGATGGCAGTCGCTTTCGTAAAAATTAGTGCCTACGTCAATTCTTGGGATTAGTTGTCAAGCGGACCCCAGGCTCCCATGAGCCGTCGCAAAATGCCGAGATAACGCGAGGAAGAAGATATTGATTGACAATACTGGAGTGAAACTTAATTATACACGACTAAGTGGTACCCGTTTTTGCGTGAAAACATAACATTATTGTACAGTCGCCCGCCATCATATATATCGGAGCGGCCAAGGTGCCTACTAATATCTGAACACGCCTCTATTGTCATCGCGTTAGAGTGCGTGTTCAGATATTTTTGAACACCTCGGCCGCTGCGATATATCTGATGGCGGGGCGGGTGTACATTATAAAAAAACACAGATATTCGCTTGGCGCTTTGTTCGCATGGCTGGCAGCACTATATAATATTAAAAACGTCTTGCACAATTTCTTTATTAATAGATTTTATGATAAATAAATATTTAAAGAGACATAAATGATGATGAAGACGTCGGAAAAATTCAAAGAAAATGCCCCTTAAGTATTTTACAGCTTTCTTCGACCGGTGACTTTTGGCATTTTTCGGTAATAAGGTACCATGGTATAACTGCTTTTTTTTGTCGCTGACTGTTGAAAAAGCATACGCTCGTGTACGGAGTATCCCGCCGACGAATTTGGCGGCATTATCGTTAATGTAAAATATAAAATGTTTCGTCCGATAACCAAAAAAATCGCAATGCAAATAAACAACGGTATTTATATAGATTTGACTAATGTATGTTGAATTGAATTAACATGATTTTGTTCTGCTGTTCCTATCCTATACAAAAATAGACATAACGCAAACGCGAACGCTCGTCACGCTATAGAATGAAATGTACACCAGGGGTTCAGAAATGTTCTGAATGTGAACTTTAATTGGCGTGTGGAACCTAATTAGCGCGTTGGCGTCATAGTTACTCGTACCTATATGAGTGTTGGAGCCCAGGGCGACCTGGTGGGCGGGAGGCTGCGGCGAGTCCTCGCACATGGAGGTCTCCGAAGGGTACTCGAACGTGCGAGTCAGCGAATCATCGAATTGGATTTTGAGCTGGAATAGACAAATAGATAAGATAAGATTCATTTATTGTCAAAACTGTGTACAGTCAAGTGTAAAAATATGGAAGCACAAATCATCTCAAAAATATGTCCCAATACTTCCCATAGCTCTTTCGTCAGCGAATTAAGAACTATGGGACATATTATTGAGTAAGTTGTATACTCCCATATTTTTACACTTGACTGTACAATGAGATCGCATGTCAGCATATACAAAAAAGCCCAAAAGTTTGCCCTTTTCGGGTTTAAAAGTCGTTATTCATGATCGTTTGTCCAATTCAACACAACACAACATAACTTTTTGAGGTTATTAAAGGGTTGGCATGTAACACTCCTGTAGTTGCAGCTAGTAGGCTACGGCGACTGCTTACCATCAGGCGGGCCGTATGCTTGTTTGCCACCGATGTGGTATTAAAAAAATTGACAAACTGTTGATAATCGTTTGTCACTATCCGTCATTTTGCCGTCGAAATAGACAAACTGGGATTCAGATACATATTGTAACACTATTCTGTTTTGAGGTGTACGAATTTTGGCAAATAGGTAAAACGAAATTAAGATGCAATTAAACCAAAGCAATCTTATTTAACGTTAATGCTTTAAATTATTTATAACACCTATTAAAAAGTCTCCAAAAATTAAATACATGATCTATCTAGTACATAGGAAAAATCCATGGCATTTTTCTAAATCGTTGGCAACCTCTGGGTAACGTCGTATCAAAACAATTGCCAGATCAATTTACTTCAAAAGCACATTTAGCGGCCGATCAAAACTAAACCTTATCAACAAACAATTAAAGATCAATTTCAAACGATATCCCTTTATAAACCACAGTTTCTCCAAACGGAACTCCAGCCCAAGATAGAACTATGCCAAAGTGAGATTACGATTCAAAACGTAAGTGATCTCCTACTATTTGTTAATTCGACACGGTCCCATGCGTCGTTCGCACGTTTCACGGGTCGGTAGGCCCGTATTTTTGACACAGAAGAAAAAAGCATTATGTACATGTAAGTTTACTTTCATATGTGACATATTGATATATAGATATAATAGTAATTATACACCGTACAGTACATACGAAAAAAACTGTAGCTTTGTCATGAGAGCATGTATTTAATGTCGTTTTCAAATCGGACTCTTTTCTGTTACAGTGCAAGATGGAATGAAGTAAATCATTTTATGCAAGCAATTGTGATGCTTAATTCTTAAGGTGTAGATGAGAATTAAGTAAACGTTTTAATGGATTTAAGAACGTTTCGGGTTACTAATGTAAAGGTATTTAGAAACGAAATAACGGATGCGTTAAATATATGGTGCAAGGGTCATTAGGTTCGTTTGCCTTTTGAGATTGTGTAGAAATTACACCGACATTCCATTCCACTTGAAACTACGATTGAGAGG
Organism: Cydia splendana; assembly: GCF_910591565.1. Lineage (NCBI taxonomy): Eukaryota > Metazoa > Arthropoda > Insecta > Lepidoptera > Tortricidae > Cydia > Cydia splendana. The sequence goes on along the minus strand of NC_085987.1, from coordinate 2,058,275 downwards.
GAGCTAGGCTACGCTAAGTTGTACTTTTTATTGAATTATTACACATTTTAATCAAGAGTGAGCAAAATGTATACGGAAACTAGATTGAAAGGTTATTGGCACGATAGGAAAACATCACGAAACATGTCTAATTTTCATTTATATTCAGTTGTTTATGGTTATCCTGCATACCATAACAGTATAATTTTGGTATTAAATTTATCATTGACGACACGTTGTCGTTCTCGGCGCTGGGCCTACAACTCACCCGTGCGGTGCGGCTGCGGTCGACCTTGCCGGGCATGGACGAGCGGCCGTTGATCAACACGTTGTCGTTGATGAAGCGCACGGCGAGCGACGACAGAGTGACGCAGTTAGTTAACAATGACGACACGTTGTCGTTCTCGGCGCTGGGCCTACAACTCACCCGGGCGGTGCGGCTGCGGTCGACCTTGCCGGGCATGGAGGAGCGGCCGTTGATCAACACGTTGTCATTGATGAAGCGCACTGCGAGCGGCGACGGCGGGCCGCAGTCGTCGGTCTCGTCCGAGTCCGAGTCGCGGGTCAGGGCTTCGGGGCGGAGCACCACCACGCCTGGGTCGGAGGCCTGGAAACATTTAAATACTTGTTAGATCGTGAAATAGTAAGTAGTACTAGTAGTATAACACATTATTGTACAAAAACCGGACAAGTGCGAGTCGGACTCGCCCACCGAGGGTTCCGTACTTTTTAGTATTTGTTGTTATAGCGGCAACAGAAATACATCATCTGTGAAAATTTCAACTGCCTAGCTATCACGGTTCATGAGATACAGCCTGGTGACAGACGGACGGACGGACAGACAGCGGAGTCTTAGTAATAGAGTCCCGTTTTTACCCTTTGGGTACGGAACCCTAAAAAAGGTAAACAAAACAGGAATAACACACATCATTAGTACAGTCGCGATCAGATATATGGGAGCGGCCGAGGTGTCCACAATATCTGAACACGCACTCTAACGCCCTGACAATAGAGGCGTGTTCAGATATTTGTGAGCACCTTGACCGCTCCTTAACCTTTGAGCAATTGGGGGAGAATTGGAGACGGTAGAGATCCGTACCCGACAAGACGGCATAAGAAAAGTATTTAATTTAATAATATAAAATTAGATTTTTTTTCCATTCCGTTAGCATTTTCGTTATGCCGGTAACGGAATAAAATAGGTAACGTAATATGTATGGACATTGTAGTTGCCTTATTTTTACACTTTATTTCTCCTAATAGGATCGATAAAGCTTGTGAATAAGTTTTTAATGTCCCTAAGGGGCTGTCCATAAATTACGTCATCGATTTTTGACGATTTTCGACCCCCCCCCCCCCCCCCTAACATCATCCAAAAATCATGCTTCGAATGACCCCGTTTCCTCCTACGTCATGCTACCATCATCCGATGTCCAGACCCCCCCCCCCCTAATTTGAAATGACGTAATTTATGAATAGCCCCTAAGTGTTTTCAATAAGCAATATTATTATTAAATATCGTAGTTTAATACAAATATTTATGGTTCAATGCAATACCGTGTCAAATACAATCGTAATTGATTACTTGATTACACTTACAAGCCAATTCGTGCACGTGCACCTGACATCAAAACGATATTTGAATGATATTGGAATCATATCAGAAATCACTCTGTATATAATATACGGTGTGAAGCTAAAAACACTGAGTAAAAAAAAAAAAAATCAGGGGAACAAAGAATATAACAGACAAAAACGTGTCCAAAACTAGCCCTTTGGTATATCTGCAGTTTTAATCATAAGGTAAGCCCTATTGTCGGCAACCCACCAATGGTAGGCACCTTCAACCTTATTTTAAGACTGGTGACCTTCGTGCAGCAAAAGGTGCCGATGACTAGTACTAGTGCCAACAACATGTCAACAGTAATCAGACCACGCATCAGCCCACAAACATGTTTAGAAGAAAGCTCAACTAATTATAAGTACCTATACAAGTGTATCAATTTCAAGTCGCATTTCTAGCTGTCTATGACCATAAAACCTGAAATAATCAACTGTAAAAACGACCTTAAACCAGTTTACATTAGGTCTAAAATGGAATGGTGGTCAAGAGCTGAGAGAGGCAATCTCGAGAGCGATTCTACTTTTTTTGACAAAGAATGCCCGGTCCCGACCGGTCGGACCGCTTCTACACTCGCCATCAAATATATCGGAGCGGCCGATGTGCTCAAAAATATCTGAACACGCACTCTAGCACCTTGACAATAGAGGCGTATTCGGATATTTGTGAGCGCCTTAGCCGCTCGGATATATCTGATGGCGATTCCGAGGAAAACCTATCGAACTACATATGAAAATCAAACTTTCTTAATGCCTGCGCTTGAAATGCCCTTAGGTGATTCCGCGTACTTTCTTAAACGGTTCCATGTAACTTAGACTCGAGGTGAGATATAGTTTTGTATTAATTACCCTATAAAAGTCTTTAACGCCCGTTGGAGAGTGTACTTAATTTGGTTACAGCTAAGATCGTTTTTGCAATAGTTCGGCTGTGCAAGATACGATGTTGTGGTGAGTGGTTGGTATTATGGTATCGGTGTAATGAAATCAAACCTCGCCTACACTTCATTTGTCAAGTATTCGAAGTCAGTGACTCGAAAAACATTTTGTTTTTTATAATTGTTCATAGAAATCTCTAATATGTTCCGCCCGCAACTTCGTCTGCGTGGAATGATGATGATTGATAAAAACTATCATATGTATGTCGTGTGTCCTTCCACGGCAATCCACGGGCCTCAAACCATTTTTAGGGTTCCGTACCCAAAGGGTAAAACGGGACCCTATTACTAAGACTTCGCTGTCCGTCCGTCCGTCCGTCCGTCCGTCCGTCCGTCTGTCACCAGGCTGTATCTCACGAACCGTGATAGCTAGACAGTTGAAATTTTCACAGATGATGTATTTCTGTTGCCGCTATAACAACAAATACTAAAAACAGAATAAAATAAAGATTTAAATGGGGCTCCCATACAACAAACGTGATTTTTGACCAAAGTTAAGCAACGTCGGGAGTGGTCAGTATTTGGATGGGTGACCGTTTTTTTTTTTGCTTTTTTTTTGTTTTTTTTTTTTGCATTATGGTACGGAACCCTTCGTGCGCGAGTCCGACTCGCACTTGCCCGGTTTTTAATTATATAGAGTGTTCGGAAAGAGAAGAGTCGTGGAATGTATTGGGCCCCATACATTCCACGACTCTTCTCATTCCGCAGAGACTCTAATAGGATGGTAAAATTGCTTTTATAATGGGCTTGTTCCCGTTCACTCATCACGGAACAGTGGCAAACCGTTGCCTAAAAGAAACAATATCATTTGAGGAGAATCTTTTCATAAGGGCTTTTTCTATGAACACTATACAAAAATAATCCCTTTTTGAAAAGACACTCCTCATTTGTTTAACATATTATGGTGCCGTAGGTTCAGAGAACGGAGTTTTGAAAAATCGTATAGTGCTTTTTTATATCACAATACCGAGAATTTAATTAGCAATCTTGAGGCCTTTCTCTAGTAACTTCATCGATTCTAAACCTGATTTCTTGACTTTGACTCGTTAGAAAAAAACCGGTCAAGTGCGAGTCGGACTCGCGTTTCAAGGGTTCCGCACATAAGTCCGACTCACGCTTGACTGCACATTTCTAATAGGTTTTCCTGCCATCTATAGGTAAAGTACTATTTTGTGTATTTTTTTTCAAAATTTAGACCCAGTAGTTTCAGAGATAAAGGGGGGGGGGGAGAATGGTCGGACAGACAGACAGACGCACGAGTGATCCTATAAGGGTTCAGTTTTTTTTCTTTTGAGGTACGGAACCCTAAAAATCACGAACATAGGTCTATAACACATTTTAAAAACTTTGCACAAAAGCTATAAATATGAATTTTGCTTCTAAAAATGCAGTTTTTCTTTTGTTCAAAGTCATCCATTACTTAAAAAAAATTAAAATTCAAAGATATGATAACTATCCTCGCGTGCGCCATCTCGCTCACGCTTACGCCTTAAGGGTTTGAGCCCAAAAAAACACTTCGAAAAATTCCAAGTAGGTACCTATATTGTTTCGATGAATATACCTAATCGTGCGCCCACGCATGCGATAACGCGGCACGTGCACCTTTATCGCCGATCGCCTCGATCCTTGGATCTGTAAGGCTGCGAGAAATGTATGTTTCGATTGCGTGTAATGCACAGTCGCCATCAGATATATCGGAGCGGAAAAGGTACTCACAAATATCTGAACACGCCTCTATTGTTATAACCTCTTAAAGCGCTATTTTGAGCCGCAGTGAACGTGTTAAAGGGTTGAGAATCACACGACCCCGCAGCAGGGGTGTGAAACTCCTGACATCAGACAAATTCGGCTTCTTTCGGCTCACCATTGCTCCGAGCCATTATGTATTAGGATTGACACAACTTCACGTCCCTTTGCGTGCACGACCACAGATAAGATAATGGCTTGAATTTTGACAATCCTAAATAGCCGAAAGGGATAGTGCCATATATTAGACTGGGACAGCATGATTCGACCCTGAACCGCTGCCAAACTTCGGTTTTGTAGAAAGTTTCCTTTCTGTACAGTAGTACTAATATTTATTCTGTGCTCGCAGCCAAAAAGTCATGCATTTGAAGTTCGATCTCATTTCAAAACGATATACGTATGTACATACTTTAATTACATTAAACTTGGCATGAATATTTTCGTAACATGGGGTAAATCGCCAACTATAATGTTTCAATAACTGGCCACCCTTCAATAATTAAGTCGACCTGTGTGTATAGGTAGCTATGTAATGGAATCTAAGGTAACTAATTTAACCATCTTCCAAGGATCGTAGCGTCATGAAAATTGCCAGCTGTATGTAGTTCTGATGACAATACAATAATATGGTACTGTGACTGTCGAACTGATCTGATGATGGAGACAGGAGGTGGCCATAGGAACTCTGTGATGAAACAACGCAACCTAATTGTGTTAGGGGTTTTTAGAATTGTCTCGGTGAGTATTAGTTGCCTGTCGTAAGAAAAGTACAGTCAGCGATAAAAGCTTGTACCAAAAATGAAATTATTGCCAAAAACTTATTTTTAGTTTAGGGCGGCCAAACAGTTGCCACTAATTGACGAATTACCTTATATCTACGTCTGGTACTAGTTTTCATTGCTGAGTGGAAGTTTTGTACGTAAATAACGTGTGTACAATAGATTCACAAATTGACATTTGACTAGTATAAACAAAAGTGGAAATATAACAGAGTAGGCGCATTCCGTTGACATCGCAACGGACTTTGATATTAAGTAAATAAGTAGGTTATTATTAATATTAATCATCACAATGAGGATGCATTGTTATTGAAGCTAGAATAATATTTAATTAATTATAACCGAATAAGGCAGGAAGTTAATGGTGGAAAACCCATATGTTGTGTTTTAATAATGTTCCAATTGTTTATTATTTCATGTTACAATTTAAAATATTTTTTTCTGTAAACCGGACTGATCTCATATTTAAACTATGTACACAGAGTGGTTTTGTTATGTCTGATCATACCAGAGGGTTGAATATATGTATGTACATACTTACAGAACAACTTTTACTATGGGGCCAACAAGTGAACACGCCAAAAGATCAATGTTTCTACATATCGATGAATCACATGTCTAAGTTTTCTATGAAACAGCAGATTTGTGTTGTGTTGTTAGACAACCATAAATACCTATAACACACATTTATAAATACCTAAATACATAGATAACACCCACGACGGCCACGACTCAGGAACAAGTATCCGTGCTCATCACACGAATAAATGCCCTTACCTGATTTGAACCCGGGACCATCGGCTTCATACGCAGGATCACTATACCCACTAGGCCAGAAAGGTCGTCAAAACATCCTGTATAGGGTACAGAGAACAACCGTTTGGTCTCATATCAAAGTAAACATGAGACACGAAGTGCGCCGGCCAATTATCGCCAGGCCGTTTGTCGTGGCTAACGGGATATAATACACTGAGTTTTTGTTATCTTACTGTTACACGGAGTATATGAAGCAAATATTCATTTATAAAGTGGTCCACTGATTAACAGTCCGCCGGACGGAGTTGTTAGGAAATGTCAAAATTTTGTTCTAACTGACAGGCCGATACCGTCCGGCGGACTGTTAATCAGTGGGCCCCTTAATACTAAATAATGTTTTATACTCTCTATCCGAATTAAGTGGGGGGAAATCCAGGGAATTAGAAAGGAATAAAAGATATGGTGCGGCGCGTGAAACTTGCGACAGAGGATTTGGCGATCGCGCGAGTTTTAACGTTTTACCTCAATAACTTTGAAAGTACATTTTTGTTTAAAATTTTGCTTGTCAAATCCCTCGGCTATATCACTAGTTATTTTATAATAAAATTAAATAGCTGTGATATGCAGGGTAATGATACACAATTAAAATAAAATTAAAATTAGACAATTTTGCGTGATTTTTTCCATCGAGCCAATTAATAAGCTAGTAAGGTTTTGCTTGGAGTCTGCCCTTGCAAATATACGAGTAGTCTAGTATCAGAGTGATTTTTTTCTTAGCAGTTGCCCTTGATTAAAACCTGTAAAGGGGCCCACTGATTAACAGTCCGCCGGACGGTATCGGCCTGTCAGTTAGAACAAAATTTTGACAGTTCCGAACAACTGACAGGCCGATGCCGTCCGGCGGACTGTTAATCAGTGGGCCCCTTAAGACTTCAATATATAAAAACTAAAATTTTACGTAAGCCCCCTCTTATAAGAATTTTGATTTGACAATTTTTTAAAACCTTACATGTCATACGCTCCATGACTTCTGCCTTATATTATTATATGCATGAACGTACATATATGATTCTAATGGTATCAGGTGTCGGCGGTAGGCTCATGTTACCTCAGTGCACTTGATGGATAGGTACATAAACATATAAATAAAGTAAATATGGAAGAACGGCATATAAAATGTGTCGCTGGGAAACCGTCATAGGGTAAGAACTTTCATAATTGTATACAGTCACCTGCAATAATATGTTACTCTACGAAGGCCGCATAAATATGTGACACGCTCTTATGGCTCTACAAATAAGATCGTGTCAGATATTTTTGCGGCCTTCGTTGCGTATTAAATTATTGAAGGAGGTACGTCGCTCAGACACCGTCAGAAAGAAAGAGCTTGATTTGGCTTGACTATACTCTGTATCTTTAGGTAGGTATTTAAATAAAAGTAAACAAATAATTTGTACATTTTCGGGTAGTTATAACATTTATTGATTAACCAACCAAATACCAAATACAAAACCACCTGGATCTGTCATTGAACGACCTGACTTTAACCTACATTGTTTGATCATGTAATGTTTTCATCTAATACCCTCAGCTGTCTTAAGAAGCCATTTGAGGGTAGATTTTGTTTACTCTTTTTTAAATACCTAAAGATACAGACTATAAGTGATGATAATTAATTAGGAACAGTGCAATCATCTACTTAAGCCAAAAATGTACTTCGTAGCATTTTTAAGAGTATTCAAATAGTTGTTCGTAAGCGACACGCTGATGGAATTTCCCGATAGTTTGCGACCGCTCGTGTCCACACATAAAACGTCAGGATTATCTTCAGTCCTCTTTTACTAAGTACTCTCAAATGACACATTTGCATGTCTGAGCTCTTATTGGGGCAAAATATATCGGTCGCTATACTTGCTTTCAAAGAGTTTTTAAAGAGTTTCAAGTCAAAAACAAGTTACTGTTAAAAATATATTTGTAACACACTATTATTCCTGGCTGTACTTCTCAAATGCCCCAAATGAGCACGCGGTAATCCAAGGCCACGCGCAAGTATGCATGACCGATTATTGAAATTGCAAACAACTACTAGTCAGCTGTTCACGTGTCAACGAGCGGTTATAACTCAAAAGATGAAATCAGAAGTCAGCGGTGGCAGCATGGTTCCATTTTAGTCGCCTGTCACTATGCCCGTCACTTTCGCACTTATATACTTGTTAGAACGCGACAGGCATGGTGACAGGCGGTAAAAATGCGACCGTGCTATGCTACCGCCGCAGGTGAAAAATTTCAAAAAATGTTATTGCGCATTTAACGGCCTTCTAGAGTTCTAGACTATTAGGTCACTACCGAATGAATACTAGGGTCACTAACCCTGTCTACGAAGCAGGAGGTCCCGAATTCGGGGTCCGGATTATAATTATGCGTGTGCAACAGAGATAGGAAACGGAGGGGCAATGTATGAAATTCCTTGTGCTAAGCGTCCTTTCTTAAGCAGTCAATTCAAAGTCGAACACAAAAAGGAATATGGAACTCCACTGAAAATATTCGTAAGTCACATTATGTCATAAGCATATATACATTCGACCTTACACCTTTGTAATAAAGTGCTTATTTGTATATTTATTTATGAATGTAGTGTGTGACATAAGACCGTTTGTTATTGAGTCGTGAGATTATATGTGCCGTATAAATAATTGCACGTATTATACGCGGATTAGTGGATTTAGATTATGTTCGATAGGCAAATGAGTTGCCTTGAATTGTATTAAAAATACTTATTATTGAAGCTTTTGTGAAACGGATGAATTTCTACTAATCCCTTAGGTACCCTAAGTATAAGAATGTAGTTATGTCTGTCTCTCTTTGGAAGGGGGGGGGAGGGGGGTTGTATAAATAATTTGATCCCCCCGTCCATAAAGGTTCATCCACTAAATGTATTAGTAGAACGTAGTAAATAGGTATAACATTTCTTCCAACAAACTATGCTACTATTGTCATTGTAATATGCATGTCGTAGGCCGATCGTAAGATCAGGCATATCGTAATGTTCCTGTGTAATGTTTTGACGATAGTCACATTAAACCAATACATAGGTAGGATAGGTTTGTTAGGTTGCTTCAGATGCCCGAAGGGCAAACTGCCCAGAAATAGGAGCCCCGCGTAACGCGTAGCGCTCATTTTCACGTTTCACGATATGGTGCCTAGGAATAATTTCACGATATGCCTGATCTTACGATCGGCCGCCGACATGCACATTAAGTCATTACAACAAAAAAAAATTATCCACCCAAGTACGCTATGCGGGAGAGCGTATATTTATAGATATTGTAATGTACTTCGCTCAATATTCGTACCTATGAGAAATACAACAACATGAGAGCATTGAACATTTTATTACAGGGAAAAGCAAATTAAAGGTATGATTTGTGTCGCTTACTTAACTTCAAACTCGGATAAATTCACTTATTTATCGCCGAAAATGGTATGGCCGATTATCACTTCCCAACTCACGTTTGGCGGAATTTTATTTCGCCGAGTTTTCATTTCCCAACTTATCAAATGTTTTATAATGTCAATTTTCAAAATGCCAACTTTCATGTCGTAGAATGTTTTAGTTGGCATAATATACACTTAGTTGTTTATTGTTTACCAATTGTTTCTTTTGGTCAGACTACCAAAGGGGGCCGTTTCTGGGACTTAGATTTTTTTTTTTGAGAAAATGAAAAAAAACATAGGGGTTTCAAAACACTTAGAATAATTTATAATAGTCCAGTGGCCGGCTGCATGAAACAAACCTGATCAAAAAATAGAATATACCTACCCTGTCATTTAGTAGCTTCCAACGCACTTGGTCGGCCTAGGCTTAACCTGGCAGATTTTGTACAAATGGCAAAAACGTTGGACACAAATTCATCAAAAAAAACCTCATCGAAAAATATAATGAAACTTGTATGGTAGGATACCTGACTTTGAGGACAGTAAAAAAAAAGTGGTCGGCCTCACCTTAGCCTGGCAGTTTTTGCTGTCCGACCAGATTTATTGGACCACGTGACAGCTACAATTTACCTCATCGAAAAATAGAATGAAACAAACGGATTATAAATATTATAATAGCTAAAATAAACCGGTTGACGTATGTCTTGGTCGGCCTCACCTTAACCTGGCAGTTTTTGCAGTCCGACCAAATTTATAAAAAAAAAACATGAAAAAAAAACCTATCGAAAAATCATATGAAACTTGTATAGCTGCCTTTGAGGACAGTAAAAAAAATGGTCGGCCAAATCCTGTGTAGGCAGGTTCTTGTGTCCGACCAAATTTGTGGTACCACGTGACAGCTACAATTTACCTCATCGAAAAATAGAATGAAACAAACGGATTATAATAGCTAAAATAAACCTGTTGACGTATGGCTTGGTCGGCCTCACCGTAGCCTGGCAGTTTTTGCAGTCCAACCAAATTTGTGGTACCACGTGACAGCTACAATTTACCTCATCGAAAAATAGGACGACAAGAAAACGGATTATAATAGCTAAAATAAATCTGTTGACGTATGTCTTGGTCGGCCTCACCTTAATCTGTCAGTTTTTGCAGTCCGGCCACATTTATAAAAAAAATCATCAAAAAAATCTTACCGAAAAATCGTATGAAACTTGTATGGTACGATAGCTGCCTTTGAGGACAGTAAAAAAAAAAGTGGTCGTCCAAATCCTGTGTTGGCAGGTTCCTGTATCCGACCAATTTTCTGGTACCACGTGAGAGCTACAATTTACCTCATCGAAAAATAGAATGAAACTTGTATGGTAGGATACCTGACTTTGAGGACAGTAAAAAAATAATATCTTCTAACCTAACCATATCCAAGTCGGCTCTGCCCAGGAAGGTCTTGCTCGCTCGCTTCGCTCGCTTGCTGCCACTGGCTTCAAATATTAAAATATACATTATAAAAAGTCCAACAACTTGGCCATTTTTGATTTTTTGGTATGTATCTTTTTCTTATTTGTAACTTGCCTAAAGTATTAAAAGCGAACTGTAGCTTCAACGAAACGTTATTCGTCCAAGAGTTGTTCGACCAAGTGAAAGATTTGACAAATCCCAAAAGTTTAGAGGCGTTATAATAATCTGCTTTACAATAATTCTACCAATTGAAACGTTGTTATACAAAAATTTGCTAATCGTTAGTTGTCAAAGTGAAACGTCGGCGAAATGTTGGTTGGCAAATGAAATTCCGCCAAAAATAGTTCTGCGAAAAGGCAGAACACCGATAAATCCATTCGACCCTCTTAGGAGTCTTAGGAAATATCTACCCTATTAAGTACCTTTTCTCAAAAATGGACGGCAAAGTCGACTTTGCCCTTTAAAAAATAGGTTGCGAAGTGCGGAGTTTATGGTCAGTCAAAAATTAAAAAGTTAAAAACATTGCAGTCTCGATTTTGGGACTGCAATGTTGCATACAAATTCCATTATTTGTCGAGTTCCAAACTTTTTAAAAGTTTAAATGGCCATATCAAATGAAGGCACAGGCCCATTAAACAGCCAAACAGATGATAAGTACTTATTATTATAATGTTGGTATCGCGACTATTTAGCTGTCTCAAATAGGTTGGCGTATTTTCGGCAGAAAAATACACTTCTATTTTTAAATTTATAAAATAAAAAGGCGGCAAAGCAAACTTTTTCAATTGTTCCTATTATTTTCTGTGAAAATATATACGTAAGAACGTTGCTTTTGTAAAATATTTCTATGATATTTATATTTCTTGCACCATTTTTGAGAAAAGCACTATATATGACTCGGCTGGAAGGCTACTTGCTGGCTTCGGATTCAATTAAACGGACTCCCAAGGTCGTCCGTTTAAAACGAATCCTCAGCCTGCAAGTAGCTACTTCCGAGCCTCGACAATAATGTACTATATCTTAATACCAAAATCGCAAATGACAGTTGGATTTACCCGAGTTTGAATTTAAGCGACTCATTTTGTCCCCTTCTAATTTCCTGATTTCACGCCCCCTTTTAAGTGATGAATTGAAAATATTTTTGTTAAAATCAAACTATTTTAGTAACGTCAACTCGAATAATATTGGCAATTGTCATGTCATGCCCTTAATCCGAAACCGATTCCATATTCCAAAATTAATCCCCATTTGAAGCTGAACCCCTAGTGTAAATTTTATTCGATAGCGTGACGAGCGTTCGCGTTTGCGTTATGTCTATTGTTGTATGGGATTTAGAACAGCGCGCCAAGCGGGACATTTTGGAAACTCAAAATCCCATACAAAATGAGCCTTAACGCAGTCGCAAACGCGCACGTCACGTGACGCTATCGAATGAAATTTACACTAGGAGTACAGGGAGCAAATCGTTTACCCTCAAAAACGACTAGATCCTAAACACACTAGCGTCTACCGTGTCTAGACTATCAGTTAGTCGTCAAACAATAACTCTATGATGTATGGGAGCGTTTTTTTGGCGTATATTGTGCGCGCGCGTTTTTACAGAGCCATAGAAAGCTAATCATCTCGCAATTATATATATATAAGGCCCGCCGCAGACACTCTTCCGTGTAGGGAGCGTGCATGCACTGTATGGGGCAGCACCTGCTTTAACGCGAAGTGTCAATGTCAAGTTTATGTTTTTTTTATATAGGGTGGAAACCTTGTACAAACAGCAACACTCCTAACTGCACATCGGTGGACCTTATTACAAAAGGCATAGGGTCCACCAATGTACAGTCACCTGCAATAATATGTTACACAACGAAGGCCGCAAAAATATCTGACACGATCTTATTTGTAGAGCCATAAGTGTGTGTCGCATATTTTTGCGGCCTTCGAAGAGTAACATATTATTGCAGGTGACTGTACCTACCGTTAACGCCCACACTGGACGATGGTACACCTATAACCTATCTGGAGTAAAGTTATAAACATTGGTAGAAATTGCATATTCTACGGAACGATCAGTACCCCTAGTGTAAATTTCATTCGATGTTGTCGTTTTGCATGGGATTTTGATTTTCCAAAACGTCCCGCTTGGCGCGCTGTTCAATATCCCATACAAAATGAGACTTAACGCAAAGTCAAATGCTCGCCACGCTATCGAATGAAATTTACTCTAGGCACAGAATAAATAATAGTACTAGGTACAGAAGACTCACTCTCTAACAAAACGCGTCTGTTACGATCAGGACAGATATGGCCGCTAGGTGGCGACAGCGCCACGCGCGGCTTATGGCTAGCCACCAAAATTGGTGTGGAACGGGTGTACTTTTAGCTACCTGTAGCAAAGCGACGAAATCGCGGAGTGAGCCACGCCTGCTCTAGGGGTTCTGTAGTGTTCGCACAGCCTAACCAACTTCCGCGGAATCACCTGCTTCGACTTGGTTACGTAAACTGTATTGTTTTGTTTAATAACACACTATGGCGAAGAAACTGTGTATGATAGGTTTCCGGTGCACTGCGGAAATTGTGTTAAATACACACACACAGTCGCCATTGGAGGCATTGGATATATCGGAACGGCCAAGGCGTTCACAAATATCTGAAATAGCCACTATTAAATGTCAAAAAGTAGCCAGAAAAACCTCGCGTAAAGACTTATGCACAAGCCCTTACGCTCAGTGCTCATCCTCTCACTTAAAGAGCCGTGGGGAAAAAACCGGAACAACATATAAAGACAATTTCTTCGCTACGTATGTAATTAGATCCTTAATTCCTTATACCTACTTCACTCGGTGTTTTTGGCAATATCATATCACTTTATCTATTTATCGGGTAATTACGTGATGGGCAACGGCTAAAGTGACAAATGTTCGATAAGTTTCGATTAAGTGGTATGAGTTGGGTATGAGTCATAAGTTTAACTTTTACTTGGAAGAAACAGGATTGTGTGTCATCGTTGTAATATTTATTATTTATCATGATATCTATGGATAGGCGGATACTCAGATAGCCTATATTTTAGTTCGAAACGGCGAGGTGGTTATTTAGTTTTTTTTAGGAGGCGATCGTAAGAAATTAATAAGAAAAATCAGTTTTTTGCCATAAATTTCATTTTTGATGCTTTTGTGTTTAGAGCTGACTATACATACTTTTCTTTCAACAGGCAATTAATAGTCAGGTTGCGTTGTTTTATCACAGAGTTCCCATGGCCACCTCCTGTGTCAATCATCAGATGATGATACCATAATATTGGACATACAATAAGTAGGTACTGAGTAAGTATGCGACGTTTTAGCCCAATCGAATAATGGGAAGTGGGTCTAATTGAGCTTGCAAGATTTGATCCAAACCTATCATCTTCTTCTTTTCCCTGCCCTTATACCTATCTATCTAATCTAATCTATCTAATATCTTTAAACGAGCAATTCTTGTTTATTTATTTATATATATATTTCGGGTAACTCGATCGGAAACGGCTCTAGCGATTTCGATGAAATTTGCTATATGGGGGTTTTCGGGGGAGATAAATCGATCTAGTTAGGTCTTCCCTCTGGGAAAGCGCGCATTTTTGAGTTTTTATAAGTTGTCCGACCAAAGCTCGGTCTCCCAGATATTACGGTATAAAACGATAGACAATAAAGACACGAAAATCAAGGCTTTTCAAATTTTCACCCCCGACGCAAAAAGAGGGGTTTATTAGCTGTCTATAGCTCTTAAACGGCTGAACTCATGTGGATGCGGTTTTTAAATTTGAAAGCAGGTTTTCATGCGATGGTTGATGTTGATTAGGGTTTCTGGTTTCTCGGCCTTTTTTATTTCTCAAGGCACGGGAATTCTCGACCAAGATTTCTCGAGTTTCTCGAGTATCTCGAGAAATTTTGAAAGCTTCAACAAACACCGTGTTATTTTTTTTTTTGCTTTTTTACAAATAGGAGTCGTAGGTGAGATTAATAATCAAACAAATGGTAAAATTTTAGTTACCATAAATTGCACTTAATAATCAATAATTCAACAACGAACAATAAAGACAATATAGCAAGCGTAAGATGTGATATGGTGTAGTGTACTTCTTTAGGTATTTTACAAAATGTAATCAAACCACAATTATTATAGTATATTTTTAAGCAAGAATATTCAAGTCAGCATTCAAGTCAATTTAACTCCTTACAGAAGTTTTACTACCTACGTAATATTAATAATTACTCAACGTTACAATGAAGTAGCTAAAATTGTGCTATATAGCTTAGGAATATATCGCGATAATTTGATTAATCAATAGTAATTTAGTTTTGTAATATTTGCTACTACATTAGGGCCATTAAAGACCCTAAAACGAGACGATTTCTTGAGACATTTGAGGTTAGTAGTTCAAAACATGAAAATCGGTTGGTGCCAGGATGATAGAGTTAAACCAAGAAAAGTCTGCAGCGATTTTGATAGCCCGCGCAGTGCAAGTGTTATTTATACCTCATAATTCCATAGAGGTTTGACGTCTGAGAGTCTTTTCTTGGTCTAACTCTAGAGGACGGATCAAGGCTGTTTTTCATATGTTTGGTTAACTAATAAATGTGTTAGGTAAGTACTTGAAAATGGTAAAAAAACATTGTTTACATTTATTTTACTACCTAAAGAAATACACTATAGACACATCACGTGTTATACGCGTGTTTTTTTTTACTTATTACATGAGATTTATTTCTCGAGTTCTCGAGGCATTGAGATTTTTTTTCCCGTCTCGACCAAGGATAAATTTCTCGAGATTTCCCGCCTCGAGAATTCTCGAGCAGAAACCCTAATGTTGATAGACATGTTTTATCAAAATCAGTTCATCCATTTCATTACGTTGAGGCTTTTAAATTTTACTTACTCTACTTGTAAAATATCAAAAGTAATCCCTTATTCAAGCGTATTTTTCGTTGCATCCTTACTATTTAAGCGTATTGAATACGAGTACCGATCGCGTGCAGCCCCTACCCACGGGCAGACACCCCATGCAGTACATATGTAGATGTATCATAATATATATATAGCTATGTCTGGAACAGTCTTTGTGTAATTGTTGGCGGAGGGAAGTTTGTTACAGGACAAATTGTACAGAATATCGAAAGTTTTACACAATTTCAATAAAAGTGACTGATTGAAATAACAGTACAGTATATGAATTTGATCTGTACCTCTATACCGGGTGTGGCCTGCAAAAAATTAAACTGTAGGCTGTACTCCTCATACTGACCAACATTTGTTCAGCGACTTTTAAAAATAACTTGTGGTTTGATTTTTAATACACTTCAAAGTTTATTCTAAGACGCAATGTATTGCGAATTTTGTTATGTTTAAGGCGTGACAAGCAACGTCAATCACAATGATATGGCGTGGCGATGGCGTCCATTGAAGATAATATTTATTTTGTATGAAAAATAGGGAGTCTAAATACTTCATAATTTTTAAAAGTTGTTGAACAAAAGTGTCACCGTTTGAGGAGTACAATCTATGTTTTAATTATTTGCTCATGTTACAGGCCACACCCGGTATACCAACAGTTACGCAGACAATATCGAATATGTCAATTTGACACTGCAAAGGATTTGATTTCATTTGTTATGGATATGATCGGATTGCATGATTTTTTTGTCACACATTGGGGTTTCTGGTTTATTCCACCGAGAATAAGGGAGCCCTTCAAACTACAGAACTTTTCGGCAGCGTGCCCGACCGCAGTTTCGGTTTCGGCATAAAATACATGTTTCGGCTGCAAAAAAAAAACGGTCCTGGTACACTACTTTCTATTATTCTTAGAGACTGACAGCCGTATTCGAACAATGAGATACGTCAAATACTAGATATTGAAACGATATGGATCGGATATGTCAGTGTCAAACAAGACTTATCCGATCCATATCGTTTCAATATCTGGTATTTGACGTATCTCATTGTTCGAATACGGCTGAAACACATTTAGATATCATTTTGATGTCACAATGTAAGTTCGAATTGACCTCTGTGTAAATACACAAACGTGGCCTTTACCCTGTCACGGGCGGGGCAGGATGAGCGAGCGCATCTCTTTCCGCTCTGATTGTGCGCACGCGTCCCGCTCGTTCGCACGCGCGCGCGCCCCTATCGAGCGAGCGAGACGGGCTACGCGTATGACACTGGGGATAATGGTGCTAGTTTCGTTGTAAGGTCGTATCATAGCTGTTGATGGACCTTATTGCCTTCGCTATAGGGTTCAGAATCCGTTTACTGCGTAGACGATGGCACGCGAATTTTTGTGCTAAGCGTGAAGAGGTAACAGAGAACCTACCGCAAGAAACAAGAAAATCCAAATCTTGTTGTCTGCCTCTCTAGGCATATTCGAGCGATAGTGTTTCGTGGTAGGCTCTTAGCCTCTCAGGCATACTGCAGTCTGCCTGTTAGATTTGGGATGGAGATGGTTAGTAACCCGGGGAACGACATAGAATAGTTTTTATCAATCATCATCATCATTCCGCGCAGACGGAGTCGCGGGCAGAAGGCATATAAATATTTGCTATTTGTGCATAATCTGATAACGGGAACGTGACGGATTATGTCGATCGATCTTTGGGGGCGTATCGGACGCATGACGCGAGGCGGACATTCGGACAAGCATTATCGTAGCGGCCACAGAGCTCGATTCCCACCGGCTTTCCTCATTTGAAGGAAGCAGCTTTTCTTTCAAGTATTAAAATAAAATTAATAAGCATGTGCGCCACGCGTCTACAGAGTACTTACTTTTAAAAATTCTATTCCGTAAACAGCGCTAGAGCGATAATGAAAATACTGAGTTGCATCCTACACTACACCATTTCATAATGAATTAACCTCCTATATTTAACACTCAACCGAAATGATAGATCCGCACTACGCATAGACAATTTTACGCGTTACGCATTGAATGATGGTCCCTATGATAGTTCATTTTGTATGCAGTAGCTGTCTCATAAATAAAATGTTTTGATAGTCTAAAGCGCTTATTCAGTTATTGATAATTTCTTACATTCCCGACTCACGCGCGACAGCTTGCTCAATGTCGCGCTTATCACCGATACGCTATCACCAGATATATTATCAATTAATGTACTTCTGGCTTAATGTGGTTCTGGCATAATTCGCTCGATACAAGGCCGCGCGGCAGGTTTACGATTGCGATATCCTGGTCAAGGCACCAAATTGTAACGCCCCTTCGGTACACATCTGCAAAGTAGATCTCCATATTTACTTTGAGTTTATAGGGGACATCCATGATATGTATCTAAATTTATTCAACGTTTTAAGTCTATGATTATTTTACTAAGCAGTTTTCACATCCATTGTGACAGAAAAAAAAACCTCCTATACCTGCAAATCTTCAAAAAATTCGCGTTAGTACAAACAGCAACACTCCTAACTATACATCGGTGGACCTTATTACGAAAGGCATAAGGTCCACCGATGTACAGTTAACAGTGTGGGCGATGGCACAGGACAACGGTAGTATCCTACGAAAATAAATTTCATAAAGGGACTTATTTAGGTTATTGGTATTTCATATGCTTGTCATGTTGTATTTTTGTGTCATCTTTCGTTTTTACCAGTAACTAGTAACTAAAATGTAAGTCATCAGTTCTTGAAGAATAAAGACAATCTTTACGAGCTGGTGTGGTGAAAATACTATTAACGGCCTTGTCCTACAGTCGGTTCCTGAGTGGCCTTCCGATTTCAAAAGATAAGTATTGTTTATCTCATCGATATCGACATCTGAAGTTGTTCGCTAACCTCTAAATTGCTATGAAGTTAATAAAGATAAGGAGTTTCGTCACTCGTGTGAAGAAATCACGGCGTGTTTTTTATTTATTTAATACAATTATGTGACATTACGGCGTGCGTTTTTTTGCTAACTTCAATGTTAACCTTTTTGACGCCAATGGCGGATACATCCGCACCGTAGGTCCAACGCCGCCGCAGTTAGGAGCTCTTAAATTTGTACGGAATTTGGTTTTCGCTTCTTACTCTTATAATAATTAATAAATCGATAAACCCGAATGAATTGGGCATGGCTATAGTTAATAAACATGTAATTTTAATATTCGCCATAAAATTCGCTTGTGTCCTTTGGCTATAAAAGTATGGTCCTAGCCTAGACTAATGGGCTTCAGTTTTTATGCTTGTAAGCATATCATTTTAAACCATCCCTTTTTCTAAAGATTTACAATAAAATATTAATAATAGGATGCAAAACAAATACATTAATAACGTTTCATTTCACTAAGTCATTGATTTGACTCGGTTCTGCGAGTATCGGAACGGCCATTCGAATGTCATAATGAAAAAAAAGAGAGAAGAAAATGAAAGATTGGCATGTGATTACGGTTGTGAATTTAATAAGTTTTAAATACATTTAGTTATCAAATTCTGCGTTGCTTACTACCTGCACGTTACTGTTAAGCTTGCTGTTTAAACCGATCTGCAGCAAAAGATCTACAAGAGGTGTACCCTCATAAATCCGAAGTGGTAACAGTAAGTCGCGCTCACAGGTGAGTTTTAAAATATATTTATATTAAACCAAGGAATATCCAAAGAGAACTGTCTATTTCGTTAATTGTGTTATGTGGGGAATATTACCAAAATACTATTAATGTCAATTCAGCATATACTTTGTATTAATACGGGACCTGACATCTTGATTCACGAACAAACGTTTTGCGTTTGACCGTGAAATACTGTCCAGGGTAACTTGACCCGGAGATACATAAAACTGTTTCAGTATGGAGGTACGACTTATATTGGTCAGTTATAATGCTAAGGTTGATGTGTGTTTATAAGTAATGCACTGAATGAAGACAAGAGTAAATGACTTTTGTATGCAGGAGACGATAACCAAATTTAGACTTTAGTATATGATTATAAGGGTCAGACATTACTTATGTGAAATGAATTAATTATTGGTGATTTCCTCACAACAGAATTATATTTTATTGTCTTTTAGTACGAGTCGTGTAATTTTGCACTACTGTAGTGGGTGTTTATGTAGGTATAATAGTTGTCGATGTGACAGAGTGAGTAGAGGGTTATTGGCATGATTAAAACAAATATGGTAATGAATAAAGATACCAGTATATATGGATATTGATTTCTTTTAGAACGCTATATACCTAACCTACCATAACTTGCACTAAGCATTTATATTGATTGTTTATACCTACATACACAGTTGTTAACTCAGTTCAATGTGCTGCAATAATATTTTGTGCTTGGTTATGTTACTTGTGGACTAAATATTTACTTGGGCTTAAATAGTCACCTACTTTTATGCTTATTTTACAATACCTACAAGTACCTATATGGGATGATCCGTTGATTTGCGGTGGATTATGGATTGTACTGATATGTGTACCTATTTTATTGGTATTTCACTAAGCGAAGAAAACATACCTGACATCATATGGTTCTATCTATACATGTATATAAAAAAAAAATACTCATACTGATTAACTAATGAAATGTTTTATTATCCTATTCCTTTTCCTTATTACTTACATATGACATGACTGGTACTATTTTATTCTACATTGATAGTTGACTGAACATAATGCCACGGAACTCAAAGCGTAAGCGTAGATCTTATACGCCACCGCTCGACACTTTGATTGATAAATGCAAATCATTCATAAGACGCAGAGATCGAAAAGAATCTCCTCGTTCTAAAAGAGTAAGACAACGGAGCACGAGTCGCCAGCATACACGTTCTAGAACAAGAAGCAGTTCGCGCACCAGGCGTAGTTATCACCACACCAGGCACGGCGACACGCGTTCACGTACGCGTTCCAGAACACAGAGACGTTCGCGTTCGAGACGTAGTGATCGTTATGCCAAACGAGAAGACTCGCGTTCACGTACGCGTTCCAGAACACAGAGACGTTCGCGTTCAAGGCATATTGATCGTCATGCTAGACGAGAAAATTCGCATTCACGTACGCGTTCTGCGACGAAGAGTAGTTCGGGGTCTAGGAATATGGAGCACCATACAGAACACAGAGGTAGACGGTCGCGTTCTCGGACACGTGGCAGCACGGATCGTCAACGCAGTACTCGCCGATATGTGAAAAGCCCCGTATTTAGAGATGATCGCACTACAGTTCAGCAACTAATTGATGCGCTTAAGGGCCATGGAACTGGATCGTATCCTAATATGCAGAATATTATACCGGCATTTGACCCTAGTACAAAGGCACAAACCACTAAAACATGGTTAAGGAAAGTAAATGAAACCGCCAAAGTGTATAAGTGGACTGAAAGTCAGACTATATATCATGCCATACCTAAGTTATCAGGCGTCGCTAAACAATGGTATGAAGGATTATCGACATCCAATTTAACCTGGGAAGCGTGGCAGAAAAAGCTTCTTCAGTGTTTCCCAGATGACAGGAACTACGCTGATCGTTTAATTGAAATGATTGATAGAAGGAGCAAGCGAGATGAAACCCTTGAACAATATTTTTTTGATAAGGCAAAGTTAGTGGCCCACTGTAATATTAAAGGAAAGGATGCAGTCGATTGTATAATACAAGGCATTTACGACAACAATATACGTTTAAACGCTCAAGGATGTGATTTTAAACACACAGATAAGCTACTTCGGTATCTGCGCAATGTATCCGCGAAAAATGTCCGTGACGCTAAGAAGCCTAGCCTACCTCAATCAAAAGTTGCGGAATCTAAAGCCACCGGGAACTCAAGGTTTACTCGTAATACTACTAATGCAACAAGTACTTCGATAAGGTGTTTTAACTGTTCGGAGATAGGTCATGTAGTATCAAAATGTCCAAAACCCCTTCAAAAATGTCCAAAGTGTGATCGTATGGGACACTTAGCCGAGAACTGTAAACGTTTTCCAAGGAACGATGAGCGGATTAATAATAAAACAACGACTGATACTGTTAAGGTACTGAGAATAGAGACTGAACACGGTGTGCATGATTTATACATAAAGTCAGTTAAGCTGTGCGACAAGGACAAAATCGCTTTTATTGATTTTGGAAGCGAGTGTAGTCTAATTAGAGAAAGCACTGTAAAAGACCTAAAACTATCGATTACTACCGAAAATAGACCCATGCTTAAAGGCTGTTTTTTTGGATCTGCACTACCTAAAGGAAAAGTTAGATTACCGGTCGCTATAGACTTTGTTAAAGCTACAATTGATGTTTTTGTTGTGGAAGATAAATTTTTAAATACAGATGCTCTAATAGGTCAAAATTTCACAGAACTACCAGAAGTACATGTACAGAAAAATAACACATCTCTTATTCTTTACTCTGTAACGTTTGACGCAAATAAGTTAGGAGTTTATGTCAAGGTGAACACCATGATTAATGGTACGAATACTGTTGAAGTATACTGCGATCCAGAATACACGGGATACTTGTATGTACCTGGAAACACGTCCTTCAAAGTTGGAGAAGAAGTAATCGTTTTACAAGGTGTCTACTATTTCGACAAAGGAATCGGACGTATATTAGTGATAAATTTTTCTAACAAAACAATTACATTAAACAGAAATAAACTACTTACGCGGGCACGATTTCTACCCTCGACCGCAGATCAAGCACCAGAACAGGCAAAAGGGGAACTAGAGGTAAATATGATCTCAATGACTAAGAATAACTCTAATACCGAAAAGGACGCATCTTTTATAAAATCTAAATTCCCTATTACTATAGACATGTTAAATGTTGGACCTATGGTTTCGGATGCTCAAAAACAAGCTTTATTAAATCTAATAAACGAGTACCGCGAATGTTTCGCACTAAATATGTCTGAGTTAGGCACGACACCCATATCGGAAATGCACATAAGATTAAATGACGAATCACCTGTTTCTTACAAACCGTACCGATTAGCTTACAGTGAACGAATGGTAGTACGCGATCTTGTTAACGAACTCTTGGAACAAAATATTATCACGGAATCAGATTCGAGCTATGCCAGCCCCATAGTGCTAGTTAAGAAAAAGGATAACGATTATAGGCTCTGCGTAGATTACCGTGCACTGAACAAGAAGACCGTCAAGGATTCTTTTCCAATGCCGGTAATAGACGACCATCTCGAACGGTTAAACGGAATGAAATATTTTACTTGTTTGGATTTAAAGTCAGGTTACTATCAAATTCCAATGTCTAAAGAGTCACAGCACCTGACAGCTTTTGTTACACCAGATGGCCTCTATCAATACACTCGGATGCCGTTCGGGCTGGTCAACGCACCTGCCGTATTTCAACATATGATAAATAAGGCGCTAGGAAAAGACAGATACGATTTAGCGATACCGTATATGGACGATATTCTGTCACCCGCCACAACTATTGATGAGGGCTTAGACAAATTGCAGAAAATACTTAAATCACTGCGCGAAGCTAGACTTACTCTAAATCTAAAGAAATGTTTTTTCTTTCACAACTCGTTAACATACTTAGGGTATGAAGTATCAGACGAAGGTTTGCGCCCAGGTCAGAAAAAAATCGAAGCAGTTGCATCATTCCCCACACCTATGA
Organism: Cydia splendana; assembly: GCF_910591565.1. Lineage (NCBI taxonomy): Eukaryota > Metazoa > Arthropoda > Insecta > Lepidoptera > Tortricidae > Cydia > Cydia splendana. The sequence goes on along the minus strand of NC_085987.1, from coordinate 2,034,974 downwards.
ACGTTCACCAAGTTCGTCAGTTTGTAGGATTGGCAAGTTTTTTTAGAAGGTTTATCTCCGGATTTGCGGTAGAAGCCAAACCTCTTACAACACTGACTAAAACTAACGTCCCTTGGGTATGGGGAAGTGAACAAGAAAACGCTTTTCAAAATCTAAAAGCAAAGTTAACAGAACGTCCTCTTTTAGCATTATACGACCCTACATATATAACAGAGGTGCACTGTGATGCGAGTAAGTTAGGGGTGGGTGGTATTTTGTTCCAAAAGCCTGATGAAAAGTCACCACTTAAGCCAGTGGCATATTTTAGCAAGCAAACTACGAAGGATGAGGAATTTCTACACTCCTATGAGTTGGAAACGCTTGCAGTTGTGCTGTCGCTAAAAAAGTTTAGAACTTTTCTTATAGGGGTACAATTCAAAGTTTTGACTGACTGCAATGCTCTAAGAACAACTCTGACTAAAAGAGACCTCATTCCACGTATTGCAAGATGGTGGTTGTTACTGCAAGAGTACGATTTTACGATAGAATATCGCCCTGGGGCTAATATGCAACATGTCGATGCCCTTAGCAGAAACCCCATTGCTAACCCTGACGATGATGTTTTAACTGAATCACGAGAATTTGAAATAATGCATATATCTACAACTGATTGGCTATTGACTGTACAAATGACTGACCCCAAAATTAAACATATAAAGTCGGTTTTAGAAAGTAATGAAAAAGAAATAAAAGATATAACTAATAACTATGTTTTACGTGACGGCAAAGTTTATAGACGAGTAGGTGAACAATATAAATGGGTTGTTCCAAATGGTGCTAGATGGCGCATATGCCAATTGTGTCATGATGAAGCGGGTCACTTTTCAACAGAAAAGACTATTGAAAAGATGAAACACGACTACTGGTTTCCGAAGCTAAATAGATTCGTCAAAAAGTATGTGTCTTCTTGCATGAATTGTGCTTACAATAAAGGTACCACAGCTAAACCAACTGGCTATTTGCACCCCATCCCAAAAGGCGATCAGCCATTTCATACGATGCATATGGACCATCTTGGACCATTTATTCGGAGTAGACAAGGAAATATGTACATATTAGCTATCATCGACGGTTTCAGTAAATTCATATTCGTAAAAGCTGTTAAGAACGTTAAGACTAAAACTACTATTAAAATATTACAAGACATATTTGACACCATAGGAGTCCCGAAGGTTATTATCTCCGATCGCGGAACTAGTTTTACATCGTCAACATTTAAGAAATATATCAAAACGATAGGTTCCAAGCACGTTTTAAACGCTGTTGCAACGCCACGCGCTAACGGGCAAATTGAAAGATATAACCGGACCATATTGGGCTCGTTAGCCACTATGAATCATGGCCAAGATGAACGTGATTGGGACACACGGTTAGGTCGACTACAGTGGAGTCTTAATAATACTCAAAATAAGACGACGGGCAAAACACCTTCTGAGATAGTCTTTGGACAGAGAAGCGTTAACACAACTGAAGCCGCTGTACTTAATTCTTTAGCCGAAACATCTACGGGAGATGCTCAGCCAACTTTATCTGAAATTAGAGAGTCTGCTAAAGAAAACACAGAGAAGAATCAAAACTACATGGCGAAAACATTTAATCAGCAGAGAGCACCGACTGTGTTTTTCAAGGAAGGAGACCTGGTTATGATACCGAATCACCACAATCCTGCTACTGGCAAAAGCAAAAAGTTATGTCCAAAATTTAGGGGGCCCTTCAAGATAACTGCTGTACTCGACAACGACCGCTACGAAATATCAAGTATTGAAGGACACTCTAAACGCAAGTACAAGAGTATTTATCCGGCAGATCACTTAAAAAGATGGATTACATTTCAATGTGACAAGGAAACTGACACTGAAGTAGTATCATCTGATGCGTCAGCGTCAGATGACGAATAAAAACTATGATTACATGTAGATGACCATTAAAACAAAAACTGACAAAGTTGTTTTTTATTATTGAATGCAATACCTGACATGACATGACATGACAGACCTTCCTATTCCCACAACCCTTTGATTACAGTTACCGATAAGCTCTGCGGCGCCACCTGTGTGCCAACCACGCAATAGATTGTATGCTGCCAATCGGAATGTTGATGCCGAAATGCAAGCAGTATTCAATAGTGAAGGATGGTGAAGCATAAATGATGTTCAATAGATAGTGAAGGATGCCGAAATGCAAGCAGTACTCACATTGTGAAGGATGCTGAAGCATAAGCGGTTCTCACTAATAGTGGTGCTCAATAGACAGTGAAGGATGCCGAAATGCAAGCAGTACTCACATGGTGAAGGATGCTGAAGCATAAGCGGTACTCACTGATATGGAGTAACTTAAATGAAGAAGGATGCCGAACTGTGGGTGTCAGTTCCTAGAGTTAAGGACGGCCGAAGCACAAGCGGTACTCACCCTATAATAGTGGATACCTACCTACCTTCGAACAAGGGCGGTAACAGTTTTATTTATATTCAGTATTACTATTCCAGCAGGGGAGGACTATGTCCAGCAGTGGACTACTATAGCCTGATGATGATGATGATTACTATTCCATATGACTTGATACAGTTATATGTCATATCTACATTGTAACGTTCTACTAACACGTGGTTCCATAAATAAGCAAAATGAATGAAACTCTCAAATGGATCATATTGCCATATTTTAACAATAACTTATAAATAGAACTGCTGTACATTCACAAGTTCACAACTTTTAAACCAATTAAAGCCGAAGATTTAGACTAATATTATATACTAAAATATTGTAATCTTTCAGGCCGAGGCCGTCGACAGTGGATCCCCGGCAGAAGCTGACTCGCAGTCGCGCGTCGCGCACTCGGCGTATTGACCTCGCTGATGAAGGACACGCTGCTGCTCCACATCTTCATGCTAATTATGTTGATTTGTAGTTTTTATTTTTTAACAAAACTGATTCCAATTATTCCAGAAAGCTTTTATACTGTGTTGTTTTATCTATTTCTCTTTTACAACAGTCATTAAGAAACATTATGTAATTTTGTTTTCCTTTTTATTTAGTATTGTATAACTACTTTTAAAAAAAATGTGAATTTTAAATACGAGAATCTATGTATGAGGGCATACAGCTGATACTCGAATGGCCGGCTAGGAATGGGGACATTCCTATCTGAGGACGGCCGACTGTAAGCATATCATTTTAAACCATCCCTTTTTCTAAAGATTTACAATAAAATATTAATAATAGGATGCAAAACAAATACATTAATAACGTTTCATTTCACTAAGTCATTGATTTGACTCGGTTCTGCGAGTATCGGAACGGCCATTCGAATGTCATAATGAAAAAAAAGAGAGAAGAAAATGAAAGATTGGCATGTGATTACGGTTGTGAATTTAATAAGTTTTAAATACATTTAGTTATCAAATTCTGCGTTGCTTACTACCTGCACGTTACTGTTAAGCTTGCTGTTTAAACCGATCTGCAGCAAAAGATCTACAAGAGGTGTACCCTCATATGCTATTTAATTCGGAGGCAGACTACTAATGTTAGAACATACGTGTTGTTTTTGTTGCCTACGTTTGATAATGTAGCAGAAATGTTTTGATTGTGATATCCGGCTTCGATAACGGCAGTCGGAAAAATCGGCTTCGTTTGTTGAGCTTTAACTACAAATGCAAAAAAACAAATTTCGTACCAATCATTAAAAGCACCTCACATAAGAAAAAAATCTTCTTTTGAGAAGCGGTCACGTGACTTCGTACCCTTTCCTCTTAATTCCGGAATTCCGGTACTGAGGGCCAATATCGGATTTCAATACCGGTATCGAGAATCGTCCGACATTAGACGCCCTAGTTGCGAGTTGATCAATATTTCAACGGGCTTAGGCAGATGGTAACACAGGAGTTGTGGGGTTTCACGTGATTTATAACGGACACTGCGAGATTTAGGTTTTGACGGCCTCCTAGCCTAGTAGGTATGCCAGAAAAATCCATTTTATGCCAAAAACGCCTTACATCATTTCGCAAAAGAGCTGATATTCTTCAAACTGCTAGATCGATTTTTATGAAACATAATATCTAAGAACCACCGCAAGGTAACACGCTTTCACGTAAAAATACTCGCAACGTAATCGGTCCATCCGTTTGAGAGCTACGATGCCACTGACAGACACACGGACGTATAACACCCCTCTTTTTGCGTCGGGGGTTAATAAAAATGGTCGGTACATACTAACTGCGTGTGCGCAAATCAGAATCAGATTTCTTGGTGAAATGATCTACATTAAGGTAGCCTCTAGCCCCGAGCGTTGCGTGTCAATCATCAGTGTGAGGTAGCGAGAGAACACAATACATTTACTATTTATTATGTGGGTTACAGTAGAGACGCGTCAAAAATGTTGGTAAGCTCTCTTTTACAAGCTTTTATTTAGTTTCACCTGACCGTTGTCTGTCTGTCTGTCTGTCGGTCTGTAATCAAATCTTACAAGTTAAATTTGATCTACTTCCCGGTTTCCGATCGAGCTGAAATTTTGCATGCATGTATAAATCGGATGACAATGCAATATCATGGTACCATCGAGCTGATCTGATGATGGAGACAGGAGGCCATAGGAACTCTGTGATGAAACAACGCAACCTAATTGTGTTACGGGTTTTTAGAATTGTCTCGATGAGTATTAGTTCTGTTGTCTGTCGTAAGAATAGTACAGTCAGCTATAAAAGCTTGTACCAAAAATGAAATTTTTGCCAAAAACTTATTTCCCTTTCTTAGAGGAAAGGGGACGGTTACCATACAAACGTAGTCATCAATGTCATCATTTTCAAATCAGATTTCGCTGTAAAATGATCTACATTAAGGTAGCCTCTAGCGTTGCGTTTCAATCATCAGTATGAGGTAGCGAGAGAACACAATACATTTACTTAATTATATATACATATGTAGGTTACAGTGGCGACGCATCTAAAATGTTGGTAGGCTCTCTTTTTTAAACATCAAATTGCGTAAAAATATTTTCTATAACGTTAATATCCACAGAGAGGAAAGTGGGGACTACGTTTGTAATGTTTGTATGAAGAAGCGGTCATGTAACTTCTTCCCCTTTCCTCTTAAGTGGGAGTGTAAACCCAGGAAATTATAAGGAACAATAGATATGGCGCGCCGCGCGAAACTTGCGACGGAAGATTTGGCGATCGCGCGGGTTTACCTCAATAACTCTGAAAGTATACTTCTGACTGAAGTAGACCGAGCTTTGCTCGGAATCCATATAGTTATGTACCTCAAAAATGCGCGTTTTTCCAGAGATAAGAGCTAGCTAGATCGATTTTTCGCCCCCGAAAACCCCAATATAGCCTATTTCATCGAAATCGTTAGAGCCGTTTCCGAGATCCCCGAAATATATACATATATAAATAAATATAAGGTAAAGATACATTCCTTAGTAAAATGTAATTTACATGCAATTACTGTGTAGCGTAGACCGGAATAGTAATTCTGTTACGTGTCATTCGTAAATACGAATAATTGCATTGGAACCGCATTTGAAAGTCAAGGCTGCTGTTTACCACTTTGGTAATTATCTGTATTTCTGATAAAGAACTGACAAAAAGGGCTGTTTCTTATTTATTTATTTATTTAATTTAACCGGTCGGTCTTTTTCACATTGACCATATCAAATTTTTGGTTGGGAATACCGTCATAGGGTAAGAACTCTCGTATTTGGATAGGCACGTACTTCACTCAGACACTGTCAGAAAGGAAGAGCTTAGCTCCATCTGCTCTACCGACTTTCTGTAAGTGTAGTATGTATACAAACGAAAGAGAAACGACGAAAGAGCCGGTAGACGGTCTTTCCTTATAGACTGTTTTCCCAACATTGACCTTAATATAAACAAAATTATTCACTTAAATCGCCTGTTATAATTATAATTAAGGTTCCTTTTCCTCGACAACGACGCAGACTTTTTTGTTGATAATTATGAGAGAATGTCACTCTTACAGGAGCCATTTTATATTATCAATCAGTACTGGTTAATTATACTGTGTTCGATATTATCACACGACTTACTGCGACCTGGTTCTATATAACGCGATTATAAAGGCATGATAAATACTACTTATCAAGTTTTTTGAAGTTCAAGGACGGAGTGTTGCAGAAATTAAAAGAAGTATATCAACCACAGGTATGTACTTTGTGAGATTTTTTTTCGAATATCTAATCTATCTATTTATCAATCTAATCTATATCATACCTTTAAAAGAGCAATTTTTGTATATTTATTTATTTATATATTTCGGGGAACTCGGAAACGGCTCTAACGATTTCTATGAAATTTGCTGTATGGGGGTTTACGGGGGCGAAAAATCGAACAAGCTAGGTCTTATCTCTGGGAAAACGCGCATTTTTGGGTTCTTACATGTTTTCCGAGCACGGTCTCCCAGGTATTTTAATTTTTAATAGACTAAGGAGCATGTAAAAATGCGTATAGTAATTTTTATAATGTCAATGTTTTACATAATGTCAATATCCAGAGAGTAAAATGGGGACTGCCGACTACGTTTGTATGAAGAAGTGGTAGTCCCCTTTCGTCTCACAGTATGGAAGATAGCAGCCACACGCGAAGCGATAACAAACCACGAAGTGGATTGTTGGCGGGACAGGTGCAAGGCCCGCTTGACGAGTTTTTTTTTAAACTGCATCTGTCGCTGAGCCGTGCCCTTGATATATCGGGAGTATTTTTACGCGCTTTTACGAGTATTTATCTTCACTTTATACTTGTTATATTATTTGATTCTGTTTAAAATGGAGGTTCCAATGTAAATAACAAATAAGTGTACATATCATTCGATAGCGTGACGTGACGTACGTGTTTGCGTTGCCATTTTGCATAGGATTTTGATTTTTGATTTTCCTAAACGTCCCGCTTGGCGCGCTGTTCAATATCCCATACAAAATGAGACATAACGCAAACGCTCGTAATGCTATTGAATAAAATTTACACTAGGGGATTTACACCACACTTTCTTTTAGATTTGGGAATTTTATGTCATTTCTACTCAGAATCACTAGCACTTTCGATCGTAATAGGAGAAAAAAAGTGTTCACCCAACCCAACTATTTAAATCATAACTCTCCCATCTTCGACAGTCGGATAATAAATACACATGTCATTGAACCTAATCTTGTGTAGGAACGACATTTTACGTAACTTTGAATTTGAATAGCTTTCGATGACTTTGGAGAAATGTATTTGATAATAAATTAATAATGTATCTAAAATTAATGCGCTTTCGTGCTGTGTATTATTTTTACATGTTAACGCTCGGAACAATAAATTGCCTCGGATAAAATTGGTTACTTTTATGCCCTTGTTGTATAATCTACAATTTTTTACTTTTACTGTTTTGCAGACCATTTTTACGAAGGCATGATTAATAAAATCGATTAGTATTCCCTATAATGACAGTGCCTTCCGTCCGTAGAAGTACAGTCGCCATCAAATATATCGGAGCGGCCAAGGTGTTCACGAATATCTGAACACGCCTCTATTGTCAAGGCGTTAGGGTGCGTGTTCAGATATTTTTGAGCACCTTGGCCGCTCCGATATATCTACCGTAAATCATTGCAATAAGGCTTATAACCCTTCAGTCAACAATGTCAACTATGGTAGAATTATCACCAATCAAATTTGAACCCTACAGCTAACGCGACTGGGTCGTATTTCCGCAGCCGAGTTCAATTTTTCGGAGAAAGATGTCCAAGAATGCGCGAGCGTCGATCGAAAGCGAAAGTCGATGGGGGTCAAGTGCGGGGACGTTCCGAACGCGGACACGAGCCGTGGGCTCTTAGGACCCTTTTCTATAGAAAGCCACATATAGTCTGGCAAACTAAATAGTCACTTGAAAATGGCGCGAAATTTAAAAATCGAGGATCGGCCCTTCGAACTCGAAAAGGCCGATTTTTATTTTATTTTTATATGTATTATAGAGTTCCCTATACTATAAAAAAGTAATTGAAGAAATATGTCTTTACCGTATTTTTATAACTTAGATATTACGTTTTTAGGGTTCCGTATCCAAAGGGTAAAAACGGGAGCCTATTACTAAGACTCCACTGTCCGTCTGTCGGTCACCAGGCTGTATCTCATGGACCGCGATAGTATTTCTGTGGCCGCCATAACAACAAATACTAAAATGTACGGAACCCTCGGTGGGCGAATCCGACTCGCACGTGTTCGGTTTTTTAAATAAATTGTCATAGGGACCTGCGTTCGACGCGAGAGGTATAATCCTAGTATTTTTGTGGATCTCCGGTACTCGTCAAGCTATCGGAAGTATTGGAACACTCCACAAGTGGGCGGGACGCATGTTACGTTCCGTAGAATAATCAATCAATGTAATATATTTATTTGAGAAAGTTTTCTCGCTCGATGTGTTATAACTTGATTTTGATAAATATTATAGAGTTCTTTGACTTGTTTACTTCGTTTTGACGTTTGATTTGTGGGTCTCAATACTGTTTTAGTGATTTTTTTATTATTTTGCCACTACTTGGACGTGTCATGTTGCATGCTATATAAAAAATAGATTACATTTAATATTTAGCATAATACTAATACATAGTTAAATGGTTAAGTATATTGCTAAAGTGTCATTCTATGGAACTTGCTAACTATGTAGACAAACCGCCATATTGAAACTGTCTCTGAATGATGAATTTACTAGTGACTTTTGTTTACATAGCATAGTTATGATTCGGTCAAATTGTGTTCTTTGAAAAACTAACTGTAGCCAGCATTCAATGAATGTAGTATGATACCTTTGGGTATGGTGCTTTACGCACACTAGCGTCCCAAGTCAGTGCAAAGTTAGCTTAGACAGACTCTAGAAGCTTTCTACAATCAATAACTCTGATTGTATTATTCGCGATGGGGCACATTTAAGTCACAAAAAGGGCCAAAATCGCCTAATTTTAATTTCGCGCTCTGCCGGCCGGCTGGCTGTTTCGCTCAAAATCACAGAAATAATGACAGCAGCGGCCGAGACACGCTCTGACAAACGAGTGACGTCATCTACTTTCCTGACAGCTAAAAATAAACTACTTAATTATTTTTTCAAATATGTACTTAACTACCAACTAACTAAATAAATAAAAAACTAACCCCCTCATATGAACAAATCATACAACAGCCAATCTCTGTCAAATTCTGTCTTTGAGATACAAATGTCAGAATGACAGATATGGACAAACGAATGCCAATGGCTTCTCTCATTTTAGATTTGACAGACTTCTATGAATAACTCCGTAAAAATAATAATTTAATATAATCTTGCAAGTCGATGATGGAAAGGGATAACCAACTTTATCTACACATATCATAAACCCTTTCTGATGCGCTCAAAAACCGCAAATTACGGCCAGGATAAAGATAAACTATTTTGTTAGAACAAATGTTTTATCTGTGAAAATGTAATTGTTGCGTAGCCCCCTAGCTAGCGATCTCGGTAGCTCAGTTGTATAAACCGGTTGGATGGCAAGTTCAAATCTCGCTCCATTTTCCCTTCGAGACTTGTAATTGTACGTTCATGAACTTAACATCTAATCATTTCCTTTTATTTGGCGCGTGGGAAAAATGTTGGGGTCAATATACTTGTTGGCTGACTGGTCTAAAGTGACTGTTGAGTCTGTGGGAAGGACGTCCGTTCTATTAATTGCATTGCGATAAACTGTTGTAGAGATGTAGCGCATAATTTGTTTTCTATCGTATTTTCACGAACGTGTCTTGCTATTTCAGTTAGTTTCGGCACAAAAAGTACTGAGTTTGACTGAAGTAGCATGACCAATACGAACGTTTTCGAGAAAATCAATTATGCACTACATCTGAACACGATGTTTTTATTGAAATATTGAGGGACCCTTCTGAAAATGTATACCTTAATTGCAAAATTTTTAAATCCTCAAATATCGCTATAGCTCATAGTCATAGGACATATTTCCTGCTAAAAGGGGGGGTTGCGTCAGGGGGAGGGGATGGGACACTAGTGGGTAAAGCACCATACCCAAAGGTATCATACTACATTCATTGAATGCTGGCTATAATTTGTTTTTCAAAAAACACAAATTAACCGAATCAAATGTGACAAGGTACGAAATGGTAAATAAAAAATATTATAATAAATATAATAATAATTCATCCTATATACGTCCCACTGCTGGGCAAAGGCCTCCTCTCACTCGCGAGAGGGCTTGGGCTATAGTCCCCACGCTGGCTCAATGCGGATTGACGACTTCACATACACCTTTGAATTTCTTCGCAAATGAATGCAGATTTCCTCACGATGTCTTCCTTCACCGAAAAGCAAGTGGTAAATATAAAATGGTACTGAAATTATATTCCGATGACCGTACGATGCAGGAGGGGTTACTTTAGGCTAAGGAGGGGTTACTTTAGGCTGAGAGAAAAAATGACCATTCTCCCCCCTTTATCTCCGAAACTACTGGGTCTAAAATTTTGAAAAATAGTTCCTTACCTATAGATGTCAGGAAAACCTATTAGGAATGTGCAGTCAAGCGTGAAGCCGACTTAACCCTTGTAATATAATGTACGGAACCCTTGAAATGCGAGTCCGACTCGCAGTTGGTCGGTTATTTAATCAGTTCAGTTATTTTTCATTAAAAAAAACATAAGAGTGAATCAACTTTTTCTTGTCACTAGTTGCCATGGTTACGGTCTCCAGGGTCACTCTTAAAATACTAGTTATTTCGTATTTAAATTAATCAAACCCGAATTTTTTGGTAGTTATAATTATAACGCCTTTCCATAATGGGACATCTACTAAGCACGTTTGTAGAACATGTTACAGCAGCTCTTCTAAGAAACTATGCTACTATTGTCTCCTGGCTGATGGGACAGTATAACAACAAGAAATAGTTGATTAACCCGAATTAATAAAACATCGTCAAAAACAAGTTAACACCACAATAATTAAGTAACACCTGACTTTTGACACGCACATATCGGTTGCGCAACGGATACGTATAGTTTTCTATCGGGAGAAAGTTTAGGTATCGGAGAAATTGGCCCTGCGCGCGCCGAATCGCAATTCGATGAAGACGGCGCGGTGCGGAGCGGATAAAACACTGTTATCTATAGTCTGGCAAACTTAATTTGTCAGTAAATAAGAACAAAACAACCTACTTATCCCTTTCTTTTGGGTGCTAGTACTAGCGTAAGACAAAGAAGTATGATTCTCTTTATTTTTGAAATGAGACTTAACAATAATAATCCGTTAGGAAGCAATAAAATATAATCCACCGATTAACAGCTGCCAGGCGCCCAGATCTAACATAATATAGTGTTGCAAACTAACTAGCACGAAGAATTTCATACATCGACCCGCCTGTTCCTATCCCTATCGCACAGGAGTAACATTGCTATAGCGTCATTGACCGCCGTCATCATGGGCGGGACAGCAATATAAATACGTTCGAGCGATAGAGATAGGAACAGGCGAGTCAATGTACGAAATTCTTCGTGCGTAGCGTCCTTACTTTAAGTAGCGATGTATTGTCAGGGGTGCGAAACTCCTCCTTTCGGGCATTCTCGGCTCCGTTCGGCTCAGCATTGCTCCGAGCAATTATTAGGGTTGGCATAACTTTGACGTCCCCTTGCGTGTAAGACCACATATAAGATAATAACCTGAATTTTGACAACCCTAAATAACCGAAAGGGATAGTACCATACATAAGAAAGGGACAGCATGTTCGTCCCTGAATCGCTGTCAAACTTCGGTTTCGTAGGAAGTTTTTTTTCTGTACGATAGTAGGTACTATTACTTATTCTGTGGTATTGTTTTGAATATTGGCTATGACCCATCTGTGTTTGTTATTAAAATGTGTGTGTTGTGTCAACACACCTCGTGACACATGTTTGATAACACAGTTTAACAATAAATCCATATGAGTGGTTGTTTTGAAAAACATTATTATTATTATTTATTTTATTTGGATTGGAGTATTGGAAAGGAAGAGGGGAGGCCTTTGCCCAGCAGTGGAACACACACGTAGGCTAATAAAAAAGAAAAAAAAGAAAAATATTTGATAGAGTCTGGCTTAGAGCCAAATATTGTTGACAAATATTTGCTTGTTGTATCACCAATCAGGGGTTTATTTTCCAGGGTTTTCAGCCCTTCTCCAAATAAACCCCTCATAAACCGCGAACAATTTGAATCAATGACATAAATTGACAACAGACTTTGTATTAAAACTACGCCACCTTCTATTAGAAAATTACTTCAAAACTACTTTGCCAACCGCTCGAATCAAGTGGTATACCTATAATAACAGCCTTTATGAGCAATTGTGATGAAAATAAAACTAATTGCATCTTCCCCATCTGAAAACCGCGTTCTAGACACGTCATCACCGTTTAGTGACAATCAATCTTATTTCATTGAATTAAGGTCCAAGTTCAGTTAATAGTTGTTTAGTAAATGTCAGCATTTGCGTAATATACCTAGTTATCCAATGTTTACATGCAAGTGTATATACTTGACCGAGATCGCCCGACGGTATCGGGGTTGCTATAGCTCACTTTTACTTATATAGGTAAATAGTTTCAAAATTATACACTGTATACTCGTACTTTTGATACGAACACATATTGTAAGCTAGTATTAGGCCCAAATGAATGAACTTTCATTCGTTTTACTATACTTGTATTACCAATTCTATATTTCCTTTTACATATTATTACTTTTTCTTAGGCCATGTCAACATGATTGTTCACATGATGGTTCACGAGTGAAACAGGCCACAGGATTATGACATGAAATAGCGGCTAGATCTGTCATCTTTCCGCTCGCTCGTTGCTTGTGCACAAGTCTCGTTGTGACGTCATGGAACGGCGATGTCACGACTTGTGCCGTTATTCGAATTATTTCGAACATATGTTCACCTCACTACGGCAAAGCGTAAAGGGGCCCACAGATTACCAGTTTGCCGGACGATATCACCCTGTCAGTTAATCGCAAAAAGTGACAGTTCCGAACAAGTGACAGGCTGATATCGTCCGGCGAACTGCTAAACTGCGGGCCCCTTAAAGGTATGATTTTAGCAGATCAAAGAATATTTCCTTTTTCACCACACCAGCTCGTAAAGGTTCGTTTTGTTCTTCAAAAATGATGAGTAAGTTGCATTTTACTCACAAGAGTGGCAGTTTTCGTGGACAATTGAAATGTTTAATTTTTTCATCTTTAATTCATAATAATACCTATTTATTACAGTTAGCTAGATCATACACAGCAAAACCAGATATTATCCTAGTACAGATGTAGGTAGTGCATAATTATATTCCATCGTATTTTCACGGAAACGCTCGAACGTGTCTTGCCATTTCAGTCAGTCTCGGTACAAAAAGTACTGAGGTTTACTGAAGTAGCATGACAAATACGAACGTTTCCGAGAAAATACGATGGAGTACAATTATGCACTACCTACATCTGTATTTAAATTGATTAGAAAATTATAGTTAGGTATTTTATTTATAAAAATGCGGTAAAACATATTCATTATATAACTCCTACACATAAATATTGATAGGTATGTATATATTTAGATTCCAAGAAAGTGATGTTACGAAAGTCGATGTCAAACTATCAGCTATGCTATGAATTAAATTAATGTATCTTATAACGTAGTTTTAAGAATAAAAATCTCAGCGTTTGTTTACCGAATCGTTATTGATTAAATTTGCCTTATGTTCGCGTATACCTCGTTTTTCTAGCATTAGAAAAACACTACACAATTTTGACGTGTCTCTTTACTCTCGACTGTACTACGAACGGGCGTTTGGATTTATCGATGTTTTTAATTACCTATTAGGAGCTTTTAAAAATTTGCTTTCTAGCTTTAATAATAATAAAAAAACCGGACAAGTGCGAGTCGAACTCGCCCACCGAGGGTTCCGTACTTTTTAGTATTTGTTGTTATAGCGGCAACAGAAATACATCATCTGTGAAAATTTCAACTGCCTAGCTATCACGGTTCATGAGATACAGCCTGGTGACAGACGGACGGGCGGACAGCGGAGTCTTAGTAATAGGGTCCCGTTTTTACCCTTTGAGTACGGAACCCTAAAAATCGATAAAAATTAAACGCCCGATCGGGCCTAACAGGCGGATCAATATACAAAATTCCTTGTGCAAAGCGTCTTTTCTATAACTATAAACTTATTGAGTCGAATAAACAAATGTCAAGTTTATAACGCTCGTAACAACGCAACAATGATTCAGCGGCGATATCGTTACTAGGCCGCCGCGGAAGCTGCCGATAAAAACATGTGGCAGATCTAATTACATTTTAATAAATCGCTGGCCCAATATTACAGGGTTCTATGTTTCACTTTTATCGAACTGAAATTTGAACATTGTCATAGTGACATTAAGTTGAATTTCAACTATCTCGAAAATGTAACATAGAACCCTGTAATATTAGGCCAGCGAAATGTTGAAAGCAAAATGAGAATAGGTATTTTAATTAGTTTTATACAGTGTATCGCGATGATGTATTGATTAATAAAAGATTACACCTATACTATACAGGAAAATTTAGTACTTATACTAGAAATACCTGATTAAGTGATTAACTGACAAATCAATCGATCCTGAAAAATAACACCTTATAAAATAAAACGTGCGATCTCGCATTGCAGTCAACATACAAATGCCGAAACAGAAACATAATGCAGTCAGTAGCAGAAGTTGCTAAGCGGGCGAGGTGTTCAAACTTACCTTGACACGCTCTTATTCTCTTAACAATAACGTCGCGTCAAGATCATTTTGAACACCTGGACTGCTTAGCAGCTTCTGCTGCTGACTGTTATGTACACACGCTACAACTTGTTTGAGACCTCACATTCTGTGTGTGCTTTTCTCAAATGACTTACGCGGTTATCACACTGATGCGAATTCACACGTCGGTGTATGAGCGTGACAGCGCTATAGGTACGCAATGTCCCGCTCGCACAGCGGAGCGGTGTGCTAATCCGCATCGTGGAGACCACCTTATGCAGTCGGTTCCAGCATTAGAGGTAAGCGGCCACCTGATATGAACCATCGCCCACACTGTTCACTGACAGTTCGTAAACCTTATTACAAAAGGCATAAGGTCCGCCGATGGACAGTTAAGAGTGTTGCTGTTCCACCACGTTCACCACGCCACGTCACGTTCATATCAGATAGACGTTCACCCTTAAGTAAACAGTTAAAAAGGTCTTAATCTTACCTTAATCTTGTCCCGCTTATTCCGAAGAATGATGCCATCGTTCTCAATGTAATCCGGCACCTCTTTCCGCCCAGAAAAGTTGAAGACCACCGACGTGGCGGCGGGCGCCGGCACTCGCCCCCTCCTCGCGGCCGCTGGACTACCCCCCCTTATCCAGGACTTCACGTCTCCGTTCTCCTTTGGCTCCTTTTTTTCCACGTCCAAACTCTTCCACGTCTTAAGAGGTTTCCTTTCCACGTGACCGTTTAGCTCGGGAGTTTTGAGCTCAGGTGTTTTTATCTCGATCGCTTCGATTTTAGGTTCCGGGGTAACCTCGCGGGGCGGCGTAAGGCTTCTTATGACCTCTTTTATTTCTTCGGGCGGAGAGCGAGGTATAGGCTCGACTAACGCCGAGGGCGTTTCTTTCTTCTCTTTAGTCGTTTCTGGCTCGGCTATGGGTGAAGGTGGAGGAGTTACGATTCGGGGAACTTCTATTTTGTCTATGTCTTCTGGCAGAGGGGCGGGAGTGGAGACGGAGCGCTCGAGCGTCGGAGCTGGCATGGGTCTGATGACGCCAACACGGCGAGGAGAAGGCGACAGCCTCGCTCGACCAAGTAGCACTGGATTTGAAGCGGACACTAGGGGTAAATGAGATCCGCGCTTAGGAGCCTCAAAAGAATACCTCACTGTTGAACCGGCTTGTGCTATCCCGTCTAAAGCAGCTTTAGAGACCGTTTTAGTCGCTTGTGGGCTCTCTGGGTCCTCTATCATGGACAAGTCATTGATCGGGCTAGGCGAGCGGTCTTTAGGCTCTGGAGTAGAGCTAGTGAAGCCCCGCAAAACGGCTGAAACCCGCGCCGCGGGGGCCGTTCGCCGAGTCGGAGCGGATTCGAACTTCCTGAGCGTAGACTTGACGACATCGGGCGGAGGGCGTTCGGTTTCGCGTAGTAAAGGAGCGGGGCGGCGCGGCGGGCGCGCATTCCGTACAGCCGGCGGACGCGGAGCGATAGGCGGCGGCGGCGGCGGAGGCGGGGACGGAGGCGGTTCCTCGCGCTCCAAGCGGCTCAGAGCGTCAACTGAGCGGGCGCGTTTAACGGAATCGCGACGCGGCGGTATCGCGGCAGGGCAAGCGGGTGCTAGCGACACAGGGCGCTGTCGCTGTGGGCGGGGCGCGGGCGGGGGACGTTCATCTAACAAATGCTCGAGGGAGGCAGCTCGTCTAAGCACTGATGGTCTACGCCTCGGGGCGTCTCTGAGCGCAAGCGACAGGTATCGTGATTTGAGTCGCTTGACGATGCCAGGCCCGTAGCGGAGCTCCTCGTCTTCTTCCGGTGGGGGCGCGGGCGGGGGTGCGGGGGCGGACGGCGGCGAGGGCCGGGAGCGCGCCGCGCGCCGCTGGAGAAGCTCGCGCTTCCATTGTGGCAGCACCCCGTTGGACATGCCTGGGAGAGGTTATATCACTATAGTACCTATACATGAAATTCAATATTAATAGTGCGAAAAATGGGTCACTATGACAGATGTCCGACCGGCAGCGATCACCGATGGTGTTCCTTAGAAAAATTATTCGCTGTGAACAACCGTCGATCTAATATATGCATCTCTTTCACAAGGAATCTAGATCATTTTACATGTAAACTTGGTCACAGTAATGAGTACGGTCGCGTGCATTACATATAATTGTATCACCTAAAAATGACACCCCGTATATCAGCTGAATTACTTAACTGAATAAACTAACGACTCTCATTATTAGCACACAAGCGAAAGTTTTAATATGTTTACTAAGCAATCAGAAATCAGTCTCAGAGTGTTTTAGCTAATGTGCGAATACCTACACATAACTCATGTCATGTGTCAGTTAAACAAATGCAATGTGCTTCTCGCTGATGGCCTCTAGTCGGGCAGCTGCTTAACATTAAAAAACTAAATTCAAATAAATGTCATATTATATGAATAAAACGTGACCAAGGCCTCCAGTGGCCAGAGCTGGTATCGAACCTGCGTTCTCTCTCTGCTATCGTGGCAGATGCCTAAGCCCCTCGGCTTCTATACGGATCGTATAATTATGAGATTTATTTCTATTTGAAATTTATAGTGTTTCTGCTTGAAATAACACAAAATCTAAAAAAAAAGGGGTTTTTAAACCCGACGTAATCCCATAACTGGCTCCGTGAACAAAGTTTTGTATGGGGCACTAAAAATTGCCTATTAAAACATGCCTTATTAAGTTATCTTATTACTAAATGTCGAAAGCGAAAATTGTTGACGACAATATGTCAATTGACTTTACGGTGACAAAGGAAAGCTTTAGCGTATGCCAGTTCATAGAGGCATCTTAAACTTGTGAGTAGTTGTGAAGTTACCTATTTAAAGGTTTCGTCACACAGGCGCGTTTTCTGGGCGGGGCGTGAGCGTTTTATATGTAAAAGCGGCGCGCCCCGCTCGGAAAAAGCGGCTATGTGACGAAGCCTTAAGGTGCAGTGCGTTCTTCGTCGACTCATACCTCATACTCATCAATTAGTTTTGTTATTGAATGATATGAATGATACACGCACGGTTTTTCTTAAAGTATGATACATTTTATACTTGTATTAGGTTCGCCAAACTTACGTATAACGTTGAAATGAGGCATTGATTTTCAACGTTAGACCGTTAGTACCTTAATCTATATTTTATATTTTTTTTTTATTTTTTTTTTTAATATAGACCAGGACCAAGAGGAATGCACCAATGTACAAACAGCCCAAATTACCGTTCCACCATTTGACGCTCAAGAAATACTGAAAAATATAAAGCGATTAAAGAACGAAAAAAGCCCAGGAGCTGATAATATACCCAACGAAGCTATAAAAATTGGAACTACTGCTCTGATTGGCCCCCTTACTATACTGTTTAATAAAATACTTGAAACACAGATAATACCTCAACACTGGGCAGAATCACGGATTATTCTACTGTATAAGAAGGGCGACCCAGATGACATTAATAACTACAGGCCGATTAGCTTGCTGCCCACATTGTACAAGTTGTTTGCAATGTGCCTTGAAAAAAGAATAGAGCCACATATAGAAAAACACCAACCAAGCGAACAAGCAGGTTTCAGGCCAGGGTACTCTTCGACTGATCACATTTATACTTTAGAGCAGGTAATAGAAAAATACCAGGAATTTAACAACCCACTCTATCTAGCCTATATTGATTACGCCAAGGCATTTGACTCTATAACACATGAGAGCATTTGGCAAGCACTAAAACATCAAGGAGTTGCAAGTACGTACATAAATATAATTAAGGATATTTATAGAAAAAGTACGAGCCGTGTAAAATTGGATAGACTAGGGCCCATTATCAATATAAGAAGAGGTGTGAAGCAGGGAGACCCACTCTCCCCAAAGATTTTCATATCAGTGCTACAGGACATAATGAAGGACCTAAACTGGAAAGAAAAAGGACTATACATCAACGGGCAGTACTTATCAAACCTTAGATTTGCAGACGACATAATATTATTTTCAAAAACACCGTCACAACTGGAAAACATGATAAATGATCTCTGTATAGTGAGTGAAAATATTGGGCTTCAACTAAATACCTCAAAAACGAAAGTTGCTACAAATAGATCCCAGGTACCTATATTGGTCAAAGAGACGCCACTGGAATACGTAGACAGTTATATATACCTAGGAAAACAAATATCTTTTAAACCTTCAAGGCATTTAGACGAAGTAGAAAGAAGAATAAATATAACTTGGAGAAAATTCTGGGGATACAAAGAGATTCTTAAATCATCAAAAATGCCAGTTAAACTAAAGAAAAAAGTTATAGAATCATGTATATTACCCAGCTTAACTTATGCCTCACAAACTTGGACATTTGACAACAGAATAAAAAGAAAAGTACAAACATGCCAACGGTCAATGGAAAGGAGCATACTTAATATCAAACTAAGGGAAAGGAAAAAATGTAAAGACATTCGAAAACAAACAAATATAATAGATGCTGTACAGCACTCCTTGCACCTGAAGTGGATGTGGGCCGGCCATGTGGCACGTGCACCAAAGGATAGATGGACTAAAAAGGTTACTACATGGTCTGGCCCAGTTAACTATAGAAATAAAGGGCGCCCCCGGGAACGGTGGGTTGGAGACATAGAAAAAACAGCAGGAAAAGACTGGCAAAACAAAACAGGAGACCGTAAAATCTGGAGATCACTGGAGGAGGCCTATACCCGGACAGGGGCCTTAACTTACTGAGACAACTTCAACTACATATTCAACCAAACGCAATAGAAAATATTTGTAATTTAAGGAAAGATGAAAAGGCTTAATAATAAATAAAAAAAAACCTTAATCTAAATTACAAAATTAACTTATAAAGAGAAGGGCCTGTCGCCTGAACTTACTGCACCTTAAAAGCCACCCCACACTAGCGTCTCCCGAGCGTCGGCGTCTAGTCAACACTTTGGCTGCTGCTCGACGCAACGTTGGCGCAACCTCCCAGCGACGCCATTTTCCATAGCGCTGACTAGACGTCGAGGCTCAAAAGACTCTAGTCTGGGGTGTTTGTTGTCCTGGAAGTTTGCTGACCCCATGGGCTAGGCTAGACGAACGTCCAGTTAGAACGTAAGGGTTCATCCACATACTACGTCATCTCGTATCCTTTTCCTATGAAAAAAAGTGTGACAAGGGGGGAGAGGGGGTAAGGTCCTTGGCCAATCGTATGGCGGATGTGGATAGTAAACTCACCGAAGTCCTGCGAGGAGTCCAAAATGGTCTCCACCATCATCTTGACACGGCCCCGGCTACGCGGCTGGGTGACAAGCGAAAAGAAATATAAGCGACATGTTGCAAATAAAATAACGCAGCGTAAAAATGGCCGTAATCATCTGAAATGTGCAAATCCCGTTTTCAATGTTGCAGTTCATTGAAATTAAGGGTTGGCAACTACGTTACACTAAGTACATAACTTCGCCTTAACTGAAGTAAGGACGCCAAGCACGAAGAATCACGTACATTGACCCGCCTCACCCGCCTATTCCTACAGATGTAGTGAACAATCCTTTGCCATCGTAGTTTCTTGGAAACGTTCGTATTTGTCATGCTACTTCAGTCAACCTCAGTACTCGTACTTTTTGTATTGAGACTGACTGCGATAGCATAACACGTTCGTGCGGTTCCGTGAAAATGCGATGATAAAGGATAATTCACTACATCTGTAATTCTGTACCTCTGTCTCTGCGCAATAATTGCACATATCGCCGATGATGCCGGCGGTCATTGACACTGCGCGAACGAGACAGCGATATAACTATGCGCGTGAGATAGAGATAGAAATAGGTGGGTCAATGTACGAAATTCCTCGTGCTAAGCATTTGTATTTTTTTTACATAGGGGCTGTCCATAAATTACGTCATCGCTTTTTGACGATTTTTGACCCCCCCCCCCCCCCCTCTCCCTAAAATCATGCTTCGAATGACCCCGTTTCCTCCTACGTCATGCTACCATCATCCGATGTCCAGACCCCCCCCCCCCCTAATTTGAAATGACGTAATTTATGAATAGCCCCATAGCCTTGCCTGTCTTAAGCTCTGCCTAAGCCTATATAAAAAAAACTTTGAAATAGTAATAAAAAAGTGTGTTATTAATCTATGTATAATATTCCATACTAATAATATAATATTATAATTGGCAAAGTAACCCTGTCTGCCGGTTTACCTCTTTCCACTTTAACCATTAAACCAATTCAGATGAAATTTCGTAAGGACATGGGATAGTTTTCATCCCCGAAATCCAATAAAGGGTTGAGAACAGGGGTGAAAGTTTACTATGCAATTATTATATGGAAATACTAATTCGATGCAGACAAAGTCGCTGAGAAGCTAGTTTAATTAATACATATCCCCAGAGACATTTTTGCAGTTTTGAATTTAAAACCTTCTTTTAATCTATTATAGTTCTAAATTCAATTGGATTTCTTCCTTTTAAAAGGACATTGGGATTAGGAGGGTATAAGTGGATGTAACAATGCTTCATAAACAAGTATTAAATGATGATTGTATCCTGCTATAGTGTATTTATAGACCAAATGAGCACAACAGACATTTTTATGTGGTTAATAATTATATTAATTTTCCTGGTTAGACAGTAACAACAATACTGAAAATTGTAGTGTCGATAGTACACTTGATTCAAAGAAAGCGGGTCACCTTGTAAGTAATCCCTACTAATATTATAAATGCATAAGTGTGAGGCCCCGGGGAAGGACATGGGGTAATTTTTATCAATCATCACCATTCCAAACAGGCAAAGTGAAGTTGTGGGTAGAAGCTAGTTATCTTTAGTGACCAATCTTGATTCAGACCCTTCTTACAAATTTATGTACATAATTCAGAATTAATTTTAATTTTAAATGTTTTTAACACCGAAGGACCATGGGCAAATTTGTATGGGCACTGTCCCCACCCACCAACAGAAATGAAACATGTCTCATTTAATAGATCTTGGCAAACTGATGATTTTTTACTATGACGAGAATCGCCCTATGTATGGGGTTTTTTTCTGTCCCTAAGCAGTTATGTTTTCATGGCGGTGTTCCGGTTTGAAGGGTGAGACATGGCAGTGCAATTACTGGGTATTGTGGCATAAGATCTTTACGTCACATGGTCGGTAACGCGTATTACGTGATAACCATGAGTTGTTACATCCGTCTATAGGCTGCGGTGACTGTTTACCATCACGCAGTCCCGCATGCTTGTTTATCAATCAACTAGTATAATAAAAAAACAAAAACTTTCAATGAAATGAGCAAAAAATATGTAAAAACAAAACACGGTTTTCCAAGAAAACCCCATACATATGGCGATCCTCGTCATAGTAAAAAATCATCAGGTTGCTAAGATCTATTAAATGAGACATGTTTCATTTCTGTTGGTGGGTGGGGACATTTCTGCCCATGGTCCTTTTGTTAATAAGATTAAATAAGGTGTGTTTAGCAGGAGAAATGTCTTGTTTTGTCAGAAAATCAAAGCGCTAGAATTCACAGAGCACATTTATACTCTGTATCTTTAGGTATTTAAATAAAAGTAAACAAATAATATGTACATTTTCGGGTAGTTATAACATTAATTGGTTAACCAACCAAATACAAAACTGCCTGGATCAGTCACTGAACGACCCGACTTTAACCTACATTATTTGTTCATGTAATGTTTTCATCTACCTTCAACTGGCTTAAGGAGCCATTTGAGGGTAGATTTTGATTACTTTTATTTAAATACCTAAATATGCAGACTATACGTAACAATTTTTTGTTTTTTACAAGTTCAGATTTTTTGATTAAGCATGTGGACAAGAACATATAATATTATTATACATTAGTTCTTAAAGTAAACTTGTTACTCAGGAGTTGGACAGATGCAATCCAATATGAACAAAGAAAATTTTGAAATTGAGTTTCAATTGATGACAGACAGTCATGATTATAATGTCATTTTTGTATTTGAGCTTGTATTTGTAGAAATTATAGAACACCCTTCTTATAACCCATGTGTTCTAGTTTAAATAAAAATAAAAACAATTATTGAAATATTTAAGATGGTATATATTGTTATGGTGTCATTTATATGGAGCATACGGAATACGAATATAAGCTTACATAGAAAAACTATTATCTTAATAGCTTTAAATATTAACAAAACACTTTTTTTGTTACTTTCTCATAGCATAGGTACAGCTTAAAACAGGCAGTTTGCAAAGCACGCAAAAAGGCAAAATATATCATCAGCTGATTCGCAAACAATTAATAAGCTTAAAATTAACATAGCGTCGTCGACCGTCCCGACTAACTGTACTCCATTTCAACTCGCATGACCAACCGGCGATCACTAAAAATTCTAACAAAATATCAGTTAGTCAGTTATTTACCTTTTAAATTCCCATCGATTCTCCAGAAGCACAGCGAGCGCCTTACCTAGGTGTCATCTAGCGAAAACGAAAGTACCAGCGCTTGAGAAAAGCAAAAAAATGCGTCCAAAAGACTGCAACACAACACGCACTCCTACCGGGTGCAACCACAGTCACTAGAATCGATTTAACGCCGCGCACAGTTACAGATACCTATAATCTCGTCTCAATTCACTATAAACATTTATATCAAACATGAATACGTAGTAAACAGTTATCCGTTACTAGTTAATTGGCTTTAAACGTCGGCTGATGAGAAAATCTAACCGGACAGACCCACTACAGCGCAAGCAGTGACAGAAGGAGACGAATGGATTGAACGAGAACGTTGAGAGCGGTGAATGGAGAGAACGAAATTGCACAGATAAATTTTAAGGGGTTGGGTATGAACGGAACTGACCGTTAAAATAACGAAGAGTGCCTGTCGTTAATAAATAGAAGATTATTTATTGACATATTCATTATTTCATCGAATGAGAACAATTTAGAGCAATGCGCAGAATCATATAGAGAATTAGACCATCATTTCATTTTACAAAGTCATTCAACACACATGGCAATCCCAACGAGACCACATCAAAATATTATTCATAGCAACACCAGTAATTGTCAAGCTGAAATTGTTTTTAATATTGTGGTTCTGTAGAAAAATATACTGTATTTGTAAATTGTAATTATCATTATTATATGTGTTGCGAATCTATGAACGCACTAACACATTTCACTCATGTCTGTTAAAATATTGTTTGAGGAGTAGGTATAGGCAGTACAGCCTACACACTACAGGTACAGACCAAACCTACGAACGCGATCGAAGGATATTCAAACGCTATATATAAAAATAAATCATTTCTACCTATCTGTAGGTATAAAACTGAGCGTTCGTTTGACCTTCCGTGAACCATCTACACTGAGGGCCTGCCGCGAACACCAAAGTTCGCAAATTGAATCCTCTGAATTCGGCGATATTTTAGAATATGATATGACCAACGAATGCTAGCAAAGGCCCTTCGTTCGCGTTCGTTGCCTTGATCCTTATGCAGTGTTAGATCATATTCATTAATTAATTAATGACATGAGTTTTGGTGTATGGTTCCGGCAAACATGTATGTATGGTATGCGTAATCTTACTCGCCAGTAAAAAGATACTGATTAACGTTCATTTTTCTCTTAATAAAATAATAAGAATTAAATAAATCATTTACAAAGTTCCTACTAAGGTTTTTGTTCGTTTACTGCGGTACCCAACTAATCAAATTTACACGTCACTCGGGAAAGTGGTGTCATTGTCAAACCAAGTGAAGTTGAAGTGTCAAACGAACGCAGGCTCGGCAGGCTACAGTGCAAGCGTGGTGTTAATATTCCTGCAATATTAATTTATTTACTTAGAATTCTCACCCGAATCATATTTTTTATTAACAAGTCGCTATCGCGCGACCATTGCAAATCTAGTTACTTTAAAGTCTTTGGCTGAATCAAAAGGGCCTAAGCCAAGATGAGCAGCGAAGATGTGAAACTATTCACCAGGGAGGAGCTGAAATCCCGAAACACTCGTGAAGATGCAGTCATGATCATCCATAACGGTGTCTATGATGTCACGCATTTCCTTGATGAGGTGGGTGAATGAACTTTTAAGTTATTTTTTTTACTCATAGGCGTGCGAAATCATCAATATGCATATTCTAGAACTTGTTTGGTCGTGCTTAGAAAAAAAAACTGTCATTATGTGTAATTTCAGGACAAAGTCCATTTCAATAACTCTTGTTACTTGCAAGTGCTCAGTTCAGTATATTGGGGTCTTATCTTATCAGTATTGTTTTACTTTGGTATAATTGGATACTTAAACAACCTTAGTTTTGTATATGCAACTGCTCTAGACGCTTATACTTATAAATTATAAAACATATTTTTATCAGGTTTTTTTCTTCAAATTAGTATGCACAAATATTAAATTTTTGTTTGGCATAATTAAATCTCATTTGCATTAATAATCCTTTCAGTAACCTTTTTACCCGACAGTGTGATGCAAAGGAGAGTAATGTGTTTATTCACCAAAGGGACTTTTGGTATTACTATTACCACACATATGATTTAATTTTAATTTCGAATTTTGGAGCAATGAAGGCAGATTTTAAGGATATTAATGATAGACTTTTATGTCACGAACATTGCAACATATGATATAAAGTAAGATGAATGACTTGAACTTTTTAAAGTGTTTTTGTCATTAGTATAATTTATGTTGTAATATGTGACGTCCCACGGTCAAAGGTACCTTATGGCGGGTATGGAGTTATGCATACCCCAGTAATCTACAATAAATAACCTATCGATAACACAAAAGATCAACCTTCTAGGTTGCGTAGTTACAGAGATATGATTTTTTGAAAATAATGTTGTGAAATTAGCAACTTTACGATAGAGAAGTTTTAAGTTTAGCCGCCTAAAAAACTATGTTCCTGAAGTAAGTTACATAGTTGACTACAAATAATAATACCTTATATATCTGAGATTAAAAAAATATTGCGACTTGTTCTGTAATGCAAATAGAAACTTTTGATATCGACTGATTTATGTGTATACTAACCAATCTCTTGAAAATAAAGTTTTATTTCATTTTCACGATTGATTGCAATGAGCTCTCAAGATTTAAATTTTATCTATTAGAAAACGACACTGACAGACAGTTTAAGCAAAAAACAATACCGATT
Source organism: Cydia splendana (assembly GCF_910591565.1). Lineage (NCBI taxonomy): Eukaryota > Metazoa > Arthropoda > Insecta > Lepidoptera > Tortricidae > Cydia > Cydia splendana. The sequence goes on along the minus strand of NC_085987.1, from coordinate 2,009,022 downwards.
TAGAGGTGAAAATGTATTTTCTGACTTTTTCATATAAAATCACAAAATTGAATATTTTTACTTTTAATGTGACACACAATCAATTTTTCTGAGCACATATGAAAGAAATTCTGTCATTCAAATGAAATAAATCCTAAAACCCCAACTAAATACTATATTTAACCCCTTATGCCACTTTAAACTTACATAACAATAACAGTATTTGCTCCATACATTTACGAAAAGGTACCTTATGGAAATAAATCTAATAATACATCACTACAACATATCAATCATATTATAGTTTATCTTTTATGAATAGAAAATATTAATTTACATTAAACTGCCCCCAATTTAATTAGTTCTTCGTCATAATAATCTTAAAAAAGACCAATAATTTGTATGTAATGAAAAGGTACCTTGTGGTCAAGTTACATGATGAGGCATGATGATGATGGAACAGTTAGGATAAACTAATAATATTTTAGGGTTAAGATGGTATAAATCGTCTATTTCTTATCAATAATATATTTCGGTTGCTATTGAAGATAAGCGGCATTGAGGTTCAATGACCTCAGATATTCCATAAGGTAATGCGTCGGGTATTGGCATTTTTCAGCAAACCAATGGCTGATTTACTGCAAGCGACCAAACCAAATGAAGATTATTCTAGTTAAGAAAGACTTGACGAGAGTAACTTTGGTATAATAGCAGTCTACTTGGATTTGTGATGTCGGTCTATGTACGGTTATAATATTTGCGAGGCGCCCCAACCAGAACTGAAATTATCAAATTAGTTTTGCAGAATGCTAATACAGTTCTCTACCAAACTTCTTTTCCCGTATTGACTAGTTTTTTTGGGAATTTTCAATCTTTTTTCCATAAGGTACCTTTTCTACTAAACTCTGAGACGACATTACTAGGCTTATAACTAACTTATAACAAAAATAAAAACAGGTAAACAAACGTTACGCATTAAGGTTTCAGATCACACAATAAAAAAAAATTGAGCATTTTTTCACCTCTTTACAAAACATTTAATATCTCCGAAACTAGAAACCCTCATAAGGTACCTTTTGCCGTGGAACGTCACATATAACGAAAAACAAAACATAAAAACTTGCAACTGTTCTATGACACACTGTTATATCCAAATCCCAGAAAGGGGTATTATCAGGTCACATTATAAAAAAATTTGAAAAAAAAATACATTTTTTTTAACCTATGTATACCTCTCACATCCAATGATGGACTTTATGACAGTTCCGTTAAGTCTCATTTGCTTAAGCAATAAAAAAATAAGTGAAGAAATATGTTTCACCATATTTATATTATTTAAATCTAACGCATCTGAATAAATTAACATGCAAACTTTCAAAAAAATGTGTACAATTTTTTTACATGACAGCTACTGTCTTAGGTTTTTAACCCTCAATAACTTATTAATATTTTTACCCGTGTCTTATATTTACCCCACCTGATCCTATCAGAGCGGCCATATGTTCACAAATATCTAAACGCCTCTATTATCAAAGTGTGAGTGTGTTAAGATATTTTTGAGCACCTACGCCACTCTGATATATCTGATGGCAACTGTACAATTTCTAGCAACGAATACTGGTACCAGACATAGAATGCTATTTGAATGTTCATGTACAAAATCACGTTATCGTATTAAAATGTTAACAGATTGTATGGCGGCGGTAGCCTGACTCTGTGTTTTTAGGGTTCCGTACCCAAAAGGTAAAACGGGACCCTATTACTAAGACTTCGCTGTCCGTCCGTCCGTCCGTCCGTCCGTTTGTCTGTCACCAGGCTGTATCTCACGAACCGTGACAGCTAGACAGTTGAAATTTTCACAGATGATGTATTTCTGTTGCCGCTATAACAACAAATACTAAAAACAGAATAAAATAAAGATTGTAATGGGGCTCCCATACAACAAACGTGATTTTTGACCAAAGTTAAGCAACGTCGGGCGTGGTCAGTACTTGGATGGGTGACCGTTTTTTTTTTGCATTTTTTTCCGTTTTTTTTTTTATTATGGTACGCAACCCTTCGTGCGCGAGTCCGACTCGCACTTGCCCGGTTTTTTATTTTATTTTTGATACTTTAGTGTTGCGAGATATGTCACAACAGAACCCCTAGTGTAAATTTCATTGGATAGCATAAAGAGCGTTCTCGTTTGCATTATGTCTAATTTTGTATGGGATATGGAACAGCGCGACAAGCGGGCCGTATCGGTAACTCAAAATCCCATACAAAATGACACTTAACGCAAAAGCGTACATCACGTCACGCCATCGAATGAAATTAACACTAGGGGCACAGAAAATATGACATCGTTAACTGTTCGTCAAAAAGTCGAAGGCCACCACACGGCCTTCATCTCGTTGACTCGTTGACGTTACACCATGTATATTGTTATAAAAAAGTAGGTTAAATAGGTAAACATCATTGATTCAAAAATAAAATATACTACATTACATATGTGTTTGTTTTCCTGTATTACGGTTTTCCCTAACGGAGAAGTTACATATGTAGGTAACTTTAAAACAGACGATGTCAGAGGGAAAACTGTGTTTGAATAAGTTTAATTTTTTTGTATATTTCCTTAAAGTTAATAAATAATCTGTTATAATTTCGCTATGTTTGTAAGCAGAAAAACCGGCCAAGTGCGAGTCGGAATCGCGCACGAAGGGTTCCGTATAATTACGCAAAAAACGAACTTAAATATTTTTTTTACCTGTTTTTAGTATTTGTTGTTATAGCGACAACAGAAATACATCATCTGTGAAAATTTCTTATCTATCACGGTTCTTGAGATATAGGTATAGCGTGGTGTCAGACAGACAGAGGTCCCGTTTTTACCCTTTAGGTACGGAACGCTAAAAAAGAAAAACATAAATCCAAATTTAGTACCTCCTATTGGCATTTTGAAAAATTTGAAATCGGTATTGCATACTGTCAGAGCATATAATATGCATTGTAAAAATTACATCAACATTCTATCCATGGCACGTGCATCTAAATTCGTATTTATTACAAAGTTAACACGCACACTAAATATAACGTCATACACTCATACATTCGCATAAACGTATCTATATTAAACTTTAATTCATTGTGTTAAGGTACACCTTAACACAATGAATGGCAATGGCAATGGCAATGGCTAGGTAGGCCTTTAAATTTTGTTCAATACATAGGTACTGTCAATTATTGAACCTTAAAATAAAGACGTAAGGGCCACGGATGATTGGTTATGTTAAGAGCACAGAACCGGTGGAGCACTCCTGACTTCGGCCAAACTCGGCTCCGTTCGGCTCAGCATTGTTCCGAGCAATTATTAGGGTTGACACAACTTGACGTCCCTTTACGCGCACGACTACAGATAAGATAATGACTTGAATTTTGACAACCCTAAATAGCCGAAAGGGATAGTGCCATAAGTTAAAAAGGGATATCATGATTCGACCCTGAATCGCTGTCAAACTTCGGTTTTGTAGGAAGTGTCCTTTCTGTACGGTAGTACTATTACTTATTCTGTGACAGAACTCAAAATCCCATACCAAATTAGACTTAACGCAAACGCTATCGAATGAAATTTACACTAGGGATACAGAATTGAGTTTAACTCTAATCTAAGCTAAATATAAATATAGCTAGACGTATAATAGCTATCAATGCGCCGACATTCCTTCGCTGACGGCGAAATGAAATTCCGAGACTCCGTGCTCGCTTTGTGAGATGAGGATATCTGTGAATAGAATCAGGCGTTACTTTGCGGAAATCCATACTAATTAAAACCAAAATATTATTTTGCTAATCCGCGAAAAGAAGCTCGAAGAAGAAGTTTCTTTTCGCGGATTAGCAAAATAATATTTTGGTTTTAATGAGGATATCTGTGTCTGTTGGGTTACAGATCACTTGCCTTGTATTCCCATTTGTCGCCGTCGCCATACATGAGGCGGGGACAGATGGTAATATACACTAAAGGGCTACTGGCCGCGTAGCCAATTTGCCAATATCGTAGTCATCTCTGTCTATCTCTCTTCCATATTAGTGCGACAGTGACAGTTGCGTTTCTTTCGCTACGGAGCGTAAACAATTGCACGTTGGCTACGCACTCTGCTGTAGCCCCGATGCAGTGGACTTTGTCTGGTGACAAAAATATAAACGAATGTTTAATCTAGGTTATTTTGATGGTATAAAAAATTTAAACAGACTTAAATAATTAAAAATTCAAAAAATATCTAACGAAAGGGCATAGCTAATTGTTTGGTAATTAGGGCCACCCCACACTAGCGTCTCCCGAGCGTCGGCGTTTGTTTAGTCAACTCATTGCGACGTCATTTTCCATAGCGCTGACTAGATATCGACGCTCAAAACACGCTAGTGTTGGGTGGACCTAATATACATCACATTGCGTGAAAATTTATATTTTCTATAATGTTAATATGGAAACTACATTTGTATGGAGAACTGGTCGTCCCCTTTCGTCTTAATGCGATTTAAATACAGGACACGGTCTCAAACGGTGTCTTTAGTTGGTATTTAGTCTATGTGTTGTGTGGTCTATCTATTCTATTATGTAGAGGTCTTGACCTATTTTAAAGATCCTTAGCGAGGTCACAATAAAACACAATACTTAAATAAATATTTGGGGACAATCTTACACAGATCAACCTAGCCCCAATAGTATTTTATACTCGTACAATTGTGATATAATAGAGAGTTTTTCAGTCGAGTACCGTGTTTAGGCAACGAAACTTGCTGAGTTGCCTAAGTATGGTACGAGATTGAAAAGCTTGATTATATCACTATTGTATTGGTCAATTTCATTATAGTTGACTAAACTGTATCGATATGAATATTATAGTTAAGTTGGGAGCCCATACATTAAAAATACCCAATTGCAGTTTGGTACAAGAAATCTTAATACAAGAATTACAGTCGACAAGTAGAAAAACTAAGTAAAGCTTGTGCTAATGGGTGATGATATACATTAGAGATGCCACGAATATTGGGCAACTATTCGTATTCGGCCTATTCGGCCACTTTTCTGAGTATTCGGTTATTGGCCGAATGTTGAATATTATTAGGCCGAATACCGAATATCTGTTGCACCTACCAAAAAAGAAAAAAATACATTTGATACATACATCTAATTACATTTTATGATTTTATTAATTCTATTCAACAAAAAATATATCTTGGCAAACGTTGTGCTTTCATGCTTCGTTTGCAAACAGTTTTCATTATAATTGTGACTTAATGTGTTTGTATAACATGCCGAATATTCGACGCTTCGGCCGAAAGAGGGGCAGAATATTCGGTATTCGACCAAAACCACTATTCGGGGCAACTCTAATATACATACTTATTTATGCCATCTGTTTTGGATATCAAACTAAGGGGCACGTTTTTTTCTTAGACTGTACCTCTCTATTACAATTAATTCTCTTTGGTCTAAAGTCTATTTATACACGTTATCGGAGGTCATTCACCCGTGCAATCTTAGCTTTATTAACGTTGTAATAACACGTTCTAATATTTAAATAAATAGCATTTTAATCGTATTATAAGACTCACACGAGTCTACCGTTAAAACGCGTCCATTACAATTTAAGCCACGCTCTCATTTTAAAACGATTGCTTAAATTACATGACACGTGGCATGAACGTTTACGTAACATATATCTATGTCTGATACTAGTTTTCGTTGCCAATAATAGTTTTACTAAGACAATGCTTTATTTTCTTAGTTAGAGTAAGTAGTTTTGTATGTAAAGCGCCAAATAATTTAGTTTACAATACAGTCAACATAGGGATGTTAAATCTACCTACCTACCAACCTACTGGTAAATGGTGTGTAAACCGTGCATGCGCGGCCGCGTGCATTTGTCAAATCGAGACGCACTTTAATACATTAAATATAAACTTATATATTTATATTATAAACTCTTTATTGTTAGAAATTAAATTAAACATTAAAAACAACTTACATAACAACCCTTTAACGGTCTAGATTACAAAAAAATTACACGACGTTCAAGGCACATCGTCTATTTAAAGTCCTAAACATTACGTATGCATATCAATAAAATACAAAGATATAATCTTAGTTTGAATTGATATTTGCAGTTAGATGTATTTTATAACTTTTGATGTGTTTCTCTTGGTTGTATGGAAACGTCCATGTTGACATGTAAAAGTGCCCTTGTTACCTATTTGCTGAATAAATGTTGATGTTTGATTGATGATGATGTTGATGTTATAGGGTGGTCAATTTTGTCGTATAATATCTAAAAGTAGGTACGTACGTGTTTCCCCCACCACCAACTTAGCACATAGCCAATAAAGGGCCACGGACACGCGTCTTTTGAGCGTCGGCGTTTAGTCAGCGCTATGGAAAATGGCGTCGCTGCGCAGTTGCGCCAACGTTGCGTCGAGTAGTAGCCTTAGAGTTGACTAGACACTGATGCTCGAGAGACGCTAGTGTGGGGTGACCCAAAGGGTTAAGTTAAAGGATAATTTCTAGTGAACCTTAAGTTGACAAATTAATTTTACTTAAAACTTCTTTTTTTTTGTCAGCACCCGGGAGGAGAGGAAGTGCTGCTGGAGCAGGCGGGCAAGGACGCCACGGAGCCCTTCGAGGATGTCAGCCACAGCTCGGACGCCAGGTGAACTATTTATTTACCCCCCTTATTCATAAAACTTAGCAATCTCATTTAAACGCATAGTAAAAAGAAACATTTCTTACTTCGAATTTTGGAGAATATTCTAGAGTAAAGTAGACACATTTTACGGTACTTATTCCGTATCCCACGTTTGTAAGGAACTGTAAAAAAACTCTTAGGGCGTCCGCTAGTTCGCGCGGCTGCACGGAGCGGGTGAGCGGGTTAACGAAAATAGTATGGGCGTTGCTATTAACTGGCGCAGACGCGTACGACGTACTTTACCTACACAATAGGGTATTTTCCTACTAGTCAAATCAGTTACTTTTTTAGAACTGTCAAAACGATTTGCTAATATGGAATTTATATGAAACATTACATCGTGACGTCACAGTCAACTCACCTACTTTTTATATTTCTATCCGATTTATTAAATAGAACTTGTGTTTAAAAATAACTCCCATCTGTTTTTTTTTCTAATAAATATCTCGTGCTTTATTTCATGCATGGTGTAAAATAATTTATTTTAAATACAGTATAATAGCATATAGCACCTGCTCCGTGCACCCGCCCACGCGACGCGGACGCCCTTATACATTATTTTCCGGTACTCGAACTTCCGGTACTTCCGGTATCTCAATACCAAATCTAAATCGATTTAGTGTTATACGAGTATGTATTACAATATTACTTTCGTATTATAATATAAGTAGGGATAATTACAAACAAAATGCAAACGCAATTAAGCTATTGTTAGACCCATTAGCATAATCATGTTTACCCGATTACTAAATGCACCATTGTTGACACAGTTAACTGACTATTCATTCGGGAATCGTATCACAAAGGCATAAGGTTTACTTTAGGACCCTTGGGTCATTTGAGTAGGTATATTGCTGTATACTGTTAGTACGTTTTAATGTATAATCGTGTCGATGAAATAAATGGTCTCATATACTCTATTACAAAAAATAAGAAAGTGCTTTTTTTTTACACGTTTAATAATTGTTTGTTGATCAAAAGAAAGTGTGTGTGTGTGTGTGTGTGAAAGAAGGCGTTTTCTGGCAGCGCTTTTCGTAGTTGTAGTTGCGTAGCTTTAGTAGCTTTGCAACATTGTAAATCTCCCTTTTGAATGAATCTTTATTTTCAGGCAACCATATTGGCCCATAGATGAATACCTTAAAACTAGCATATATATTGCCCTTTTGTCCCCAGAGCCCTAATGAAGAAATACAAGATCGGCGAGCTGGTCGAGGCGGACCGCACGCAGACGAAGGGCGCGTATGCGCCGCAGTGGAGCAACGACCAACCGCAGGAGCAGGGCAAGTGCGTCATCGCGTAGTTTATACCCTTAATACTCTAACATGAAAACACTACCTTCCGTACCCTAAAGACACTGTACCTTCCGTATTAGAGCCACCCACACTAGCGTTTCCCGAGCGTCGGCGTCACTGTGGCTGCTGCTCGACGCAACGTCGGCGCAACTGCGCAGCGACGCCATTTTCCATAGCGCTGACTAGACGCCGACGCTCGGGAGACGCTAGTGTGCCTACTGCCTAATTAAAGACTCGAGTTTACAATATTCTTACCCCCGGAGTTACACACAATGTTTTTCATCACATTTGCGAAGAAAAGTTGTAACCTAAATAATTCTTAAGGAGGGAGTCTTTTTTTTGTCATAATCCATAACTCCCGCGGGAACAATATAGACCTTTGTCCTTCAGTACACCTGCATGAAATAAGGTATTTTTCGAGCAAGTGTGATGAAAATATATTTATTCAATCATGTTTTACAAACCGCTAATACATAGGTACCTATAGATAGAAAAATCTATCAAATTTCGTACGATCGCCCTATATAGGGCGTTACGTCACCCCCTCCCCGTGTTTAGATTTAGGTCACTGACCCCCATCTAACCCCAGTACCTATCCGTACAAGTGAATACACATAGTAAGCCTAGTTGGTGAACTTGGCTTTCTTTGTTTATATTGTCGGTAACATACAAAAAGTAATCGATGAGTTCGATCAATTTTAATCAAAAATAAATTTAAGGTTATATCATTATATGCACACTGACATCGCGATTAACGATGTCTAAAGCAAAATATTCGCTGGTTTTAAAGATTTGGGAACATAAACAGAAACTATATTTTGTTTAAGTAGATCCTTATACGATTTGAATGTTTAAAGTTCTTTTGGCGTATTCATAGTTTTATTGCACTGCTGGTTTCAAACATACACATTCTAGCTTCCATTGCAATACTTAATGCACTTTACACAGATTCATGCAATAAGCATACTTATTACTTATTTTTAGTAAACGATTGCTCATTTTACTGTACTTATTCCAAAAAACTGTGATCAATATAGATCTGTTTTGCGCGGCTTTCTATAATGTCCGAATAAATGTTTACATATATTTAGTAGATGTTTATATATTTGGTGATAGATGCTTAAAAGTAGATATAGGGGTATACATACAGTAGATGACGGCCAGGACATGTCGAATGTTTTTTCTGCTTTCGATATCAATGGGCGTCAAATTGTGTGTCTTGGTAGAATATTAGCACAAATCAAATAATGTATTTTGTCCGCTTGTACAGTCACTAGAGTGCTCTTATGAATGTGTTCTGCCAACAATCATCATCATCTCGAATTTTAATGTTATAAACGGCTATTCACACTGCACCACATGTTATCAGAACTTTACTTTACCAACTTGATCGTTTTTACAACTTTAGTACCGAGTGTTTTCGGTTTTATGTTAAATGTCAAATATTAATATGGCACATGGGACCAAAGGCGTTCGAACACTAATATAGTCAGAAATGATTGCCAAATGAGAACATTTATACTGAGCAATCGATACGCCTCCTACTAACATATTATAAAACTATTCATTTACTTTTGGATGTTAAAAAATAAAAGTTTAAGGTACCTACTCAATATCTACTGAATATAACATTTGATTTTCACTTTGTTATATACCTAGGTTTGCTCATTTTAAATTAATATGACTAGATTAAATGTGTGTTAAAATTAACAATTAGTTTAAAGGTTAAGACTCAATAACTGTCAAGTTGGTGGTAAAGTGGTCAAATCATATCTTGAATATACATTTTTGACAGTTTTAGGCAAATATAGCCGCTGCTTTTTTATTCAGAGCACAACAAAGATATATTTTAGTAAACTATAATAATGTCATTATCATGTCTATGTCACAAAATGTAATCATAGTGAGTAAAATTTTGGTGCTTTGTTTTTAATTATTTATATAGTTTTAAAAGAGTTTTTCTTGTTTAAATATAATATATACAAAAATAGAAAAATATTGTAAACGTTATAATAAACTGTGTAATCATTTACTGAGTTTAAATCCGCACCCAAGCTAAGGTACCTTTTTTATATAAAACTTGCATTTTTTTTAATTTGATAAATAATAGGCTTCGATAGGAACCGATCGTGTTTCTTATTTTCGGAAATATAATCATACGCACATGTTTTTGATCTTTTGCCTGTAATAATTTGTTAGCTTTTTCCTAGAAAGTTGCTCAAAAGTATTTCTTTTTCTAATTGTTTTTAATTTAGCTTGTTATTTTAAATTTACTAGTTTTAGTTATCTTGTATGTTTGAAATTAGCATTTTTATTTATGTTTTGCTACATAAACCATTACCGTCAAATGTGTCAACTTTGCCCCCCACTGGGTAATTGTGCTCCAACATCAGTTTTTATATATGAAAACTGTATCACAACCTCACTTAACCTTTACAACATGTAATTATTGATAGTCTTCTTTAAATCGGCATACATTTATAAAAACCTACCTACCATAGTATAATAATTAATATAATTCACATTAAATTTTGTATTCTGGAGCAAAGTAGGCACATTTTAGGGTACGTCATCGTTGACACAAGTAACTCGAACAGGAGACAGTTATATGTTAAAATGGGATGGTAATAACTACTTATATTACCTTTTCATTCTAACAGAAAGCTGCCTCTTGCTTTTTTAGTATTGCAAACAAGATTGAGTACTTACTGGCGTTTTGAGCTAGCTTAACACAATTTTTTTTTACTTACACAAATATTACTAACTCTATGGGTTTTGAGATAACGCTACCTAATGCCACCTACAACTACGCCTTTCAATATAGAGTGTAGACAGTGTAACCAAAAACGTCATATCACGTCGACGCTAAAGTAAGGAATAAACACAAAGAATTTCGTACATTCACGCGCCATGAAGGCGTCAGGGCTTACTAGAGGCTATACGGCTGCCCAGAGGCTTAATATTAACACATTCACTGCCAGCGCATGCTACGAGCGTAGCCGATAACACGGAAAAATCGTATGCAGCGAATAGTCCCTACGTACAGAGAACACGCCTAGCGGGTCGCTGGTGATTCTACTTGCTCGAATTTCATACAAACTTTCTTGTTAACTCACTACTATTCTGTAGGGTGTCTTCACTTGAATACGTAATGTTTGGGTAGTATATATATTTCTTACTGCGCCAAAGTAACAAAATACTAGAAATTGATTAATATTTTTAAGAAAAAAGCCTTTGAAAATTAGTAAAATTTTGCCCCATTGCTTGTTTGTGTGAGTGATGCTTATAGTATAGGTGTAATTCTAACATGGCGACTTCTTTGACAAGCAATGATTTTTTCTCAAAAATGGACGGCAAAGTCGACTTTGCCGTTTAAAAAATACGTCGCGAAGCGCGTAGTTTATGGTCAGTCAAAAATTAAAAAGTTAAAAACATTGCAGTCTCGATTTTGGGACTGCAATGTTGCATACAAATTCCATTATTTGTCGAGTTCCAAACTTTTTAAAAGTTGAAATGGCCATATCAAATGAAGGCACAGGCCCATTAAACAGCCAAACAGATGATTAGTACCGCGACTATTTAGCTGTCTCAAATAGGTTGGCGTATTTTCGGCAGAAAAATACACTTCTATTTTTTTATTAAAAAAATAAAAAGGCGGCAAAGCTAATTTTTTCAATTGTTTCTACTTTTTTCTGTGAAAATATATACGTAAGAACGTTGCTTTTGTAAAATATTTCTATGATATTTATATTTCTTGCACCATTTTTGAGAAAAGCACTATATATGACTCGGCTGGAAGGCTACTTGCTGGCTTCGGATTCAATTAAACGGACTCCCAAGGTCGTCCGTTTAAAACGAATCCTCAGCCTGCAAGTAGCTACTTCCGAACCTCGACAATAATGTACTATTAATTTATCAAAGGTGTAACAGATGGTATTTTAAAACCGGAACACAGGTTACCTGTGTAGTTTGTTTTATCTTCACTCAATAGAGGGAGATAAATTTAATGCACAAAGCATGTTATGAGTATACTCATTTAAGAGTCTCCTTTTTCTGATATAATTTCATTCCCAGATGTAATATGACTTATATTATATATTAAAATACATTTATATAACTATACATTTAATAGAATTAAAGGTCAGTCCAAACAATCATTCGCATAACGGTCGTCCACCGAAAAGCCTTGTGAATTCTGTTTTCGTCTCGGCAGAAATATAAATAAATGTTCTCTGGAAGCCTATATTTATTCTTACAATGATTTTTAAACTAAAGTAGCTATATTTTTCTCAAAAATATATATTGGGAGCTAAATGTCATCTTCTTGTAAATAAACAAGATTCTATATGTTCTGCTTGCGCATAACAATAGCCGAAATCATCAATGATCACCTCGGCAGAAATGATGCCTTTCACCCGAGTTAAACACTTCGCATACAAGGAAAGTAAAATGCATGTGCTTTTTTTAAAACATGACTTAGTATAAATAGTTTTTATAGTATTTTTTAGGATACCTTTAATTAACAATTTTGCCAAAAGTATCGTTATTTATGGAATGGGGAGTCAAATATCAGAATGGAAATTATATGAAAAATCCATTTATACCCAAATTTCAATTGCTTATCGTAAAAAAAAATCGTACTTGGAATTGGAACCAAAAATGCTCTAGTGCAGAAACGTATCATTTTCTGCACAACTTTTAGAATAACAATGATCCTCTTTCAAAGCATGAGAAATGAAAACGGATATTTCTTGTTTTCTTTGCAAGCATTTTTCTCTCAATAATGTAATCAATTTGCAGCATAGAAAATCGTCGTAAATTTATAATCATAAATATCAAAATATAAAAGGACATACATTTTTAGAAGATTTCTATATATTCCCCGGGCGACGTTGCCAAATGGTTTGAAAAGGCAACATGCTCGCAACGTTCGGATGTCGGTAAGTCGACAATGAAAAATTCTATTTCAAACTTGATATTTTTTCAGTAATGGGTTACTTAAATAAGAAGGCATGTTTCGCCCGGATCTACTATGGTCAAATGGTCTAGTGGCTTCTTTTTTGCTTTTTATTACCTTATGCGACTGGCAAATATCAATAGATATAAAAAAAAAAAAAATTAATTGAAGAACAGATGATAATGATACGAAAAGTTTAGTAGGAAATACAATATGTAATATAAACAAAAAAAATATATAAACTAAAATTAAAAACTACATAAAGCTAAAACTAACTACAACATAAACTAAAATTCAAAAAATTCTATATATGTATATTTATTTGAAAACTTGAATTACAGAGGGGCAGTACCTACAGTGATCCCCACACTAGGTTTAGCCTGTAACGTGGGGATCTAAGCGAAATACAGATTATTATTTCGTACATAACCCATTCATGGCCACGAACCGCCGAGCGTACACAATACGCCAGGCCACCATACAAACCGTTTTTAGCTAAAACGTATGACTCAGCTTATGGGTCTCGAGCCTGGCGCGAACGGTAAATAAATCGCCGCTTATGAAGCCGGCCAGTTGGACAGCATTATGCAACATTTTTACTAACCACCGATTTTCTGTGCCTATTAAAAAAGAAACTAATTATTGCAGTTTGTAGGAGTGAATATTTTTACTTTCTACAAGCTTTTAATGTCTGACCAAGCTAAGTTGGCAGCAATTTTTATAGCTCAGCCTGTGCAAGTGTTAAGTTAAACGTCATAATTTCATATAAGTTTGACATTTAAATTACACTTAGGTACTCAGCCTGTGCTATCAAAATCGCTGCCAACTTAGCTTGGTCTGATTCTATTTAACTTGCCGTGTTTTTTGTTGTTGTTTTTTGGGGCAAATCTTGGAAGTTATATTAGACCCGTTTCCCGATATCCCGATCCAGTTCATAGCACAGTCGGTCAGGTTAGGCGGGTTCAAATTCCGGTAATCCATAGCCATGGTCACAAAATACGAAATCACTAAACAGCACAGGAGGAGTATAAAGTCGCCAACGAATAAATCGTGACTAAATAATATTTTCCATGTTACTCCAAAATACATCTCTAATGGGGGATGGGATGAATCACATCTTGAACTCTTGTGACAAATACCACATGAAAGATAATACCGGCGCCGCCGCTCGGATGCATTCCTTGTTTATTGTCCAAGTGTGTCCGATAAGCTTACACCTGGTCGGTCATGTATCTTTGTTTTGGTAAACGCCATTATATTAGTAACAATAGACAACTTAAAATGTATTATAGTACTTACTTTCTAATCTGCCGTAGAAACCACGATGTTTGAAAAAACTTGTAAATATTTGTCACAAACTATTTGTAATACAATACATATTAGTTAGTGGTGACTGTTTCTATATTGAAACGAAAAAAAATTAACCTTAACATCATTGTTAGTAGGTAATTGCCTAAGATACAATACAACGATCACCAAATATTATGACATAAAAGTACAGTGGGAGAAAATCCTCGTTGCCTTACCCCTCATACAAAACAAAATATTATTATACTACGGCTTGGTTCCTACAAATTCTTGCTTACCATCATCCAAACAGTAATCAGTTGTAAAATGGTACAATATCAAACAGCTTCAACACGAAATAAGCTTTAAAACCAGCCAATAAAGTTTATTTTAGCCTGCTACGGAAACATTAGTAGTTTTTACAAGTAGCGCCAGGCCACGGTGACCCATACCTTGAGCCATGTCAATAACTTCTGAAATATATATATTTTTTGTATTTTTTAAATATAGATCTTTCTGTTTTCTTGCATCGCATTATGTATCTAGAATTTCAGTATATTTACTATATTGCACTGATAGTAAATCAAACTTGAATATTCGAGACCCTGTTTTCATTAAAAAAAACGTGTTTATAATTTTTTATCCTAATATGCCTTATAGAAATGGTTGTTAGCTTATATGACACTTACGTTATTACATCAAATTACGTTTCGTTTAAGTTTAAATCAGAATTTATTCAGGACTCACATGTGAGTCACTGGCCCTGCGGAACTGTTTGAGCATGACCCATACGCTGAGTCGCTGGCCCTGAATGGGATAAGTTCCGAAAAACTCATTGGTACGAGCCGGGGATTGAACCCTCGACCTCCGGATTGAAAGTCGCACGCTCTTACCGCTAGGCCGCCAGCGCTTCTATGTGCAACCATATATAGGCAAATAAACGAGTTCGCATCCCATCATAATCACAATATTATATTGTGTTTAAAGAACACTATTCTGTTTTTTTCTGTCTCATTACTTCCCCAGAAATGTGACTCACACGCCAGCTTACTTAGTAGTGTTAGTACAGTCGCCATCAGATATATCGGAGCGGCCGAGATGCTCAAAAATATCTGAACACGCACTCTAACGCCTTGACAATAGAGGCGTGTTCAGATATTTGTGAGCGCCTTCGCCGCTCCGATATATCTGATGGCGACTGTACTAAGCTAACATTAAAAGCGTTTTTGTAATTTTAGGTAAAATAATTTGCGTCATTTTCAATTGATAATAAGAATAAAAACATATAATCTATAAAACTTATTATAAAATAATAAAAAATTAAAAAAATTAAGCACCGTCGGGATTTGAACCCAGATTCATTGATACTCTAGCTAAAATTTCTTCAAAACAGATGTTGTGGGTGCCACAAGCACATGACAATCAACGTCTGAAAATATGTATCAGTTGGTTCTAAGTTACTTGTCAATGTCTCAAATAAGAATTTAAATTCTAAATTGTTCTTCCTAAAAATATTCATGCGCTGCACTGCGCCCTCTAGGTTTCTTTACTGTAACATTACAAATCTACTGACATTAGACACTGACTTTAGGTATGTGAGTGTGCGTGAATGCAAGATATTGCAATATTTTGCAGTTTTATTCTCTGATTATTTAGATTAGACACTGTTGAGTATAACATGTTTCGATTTGGACGTAACATTTTTTATTGTTTTCGCCAATATCAACACATCTTATGAAACTGTTTATATTTTGGGAGAAACGGTGAAAATCCACAATTCGTGCACACTGACGCCATCTTTTGGCTGATAATCGGCATCCCATCCCTAGACATCCACCTTAAAGTACCAAAACACTAACATCAGCTGTCGCCACTTTTGAGAATGTGTGAATGAATCTCTACATGTGCAATATTGTAACGATTGTAAGTATCAGGAGTCATGAATACCACACAACAGTGCCAGTAAAGCCTTTAAATTTATGACGTATATTGCAGAGTAAGTGTACATAATATAACTAGACATAGAGATTTTTCTAGCATGAACGAGGCAACGCTTAGTGACTTCCTTCCAATATTTAGTTTATAAGATAAGTTTCATATACACAGGCCACATTTGGAAATAAATGAACAAGAATAAACTGAATATCGGAAGGAAGTCACTAGCATTGCCTCGTTCGTGTTCGAAAAATCTCTATGTCTAAAGATAAATACAGATAAACTTAAACCAAGCTAATTGTAATTTGGAAGCAATTTTGATAGCCCAGACAGTACAAGTGTTATTTGAACGTCATAATTTCATAGAATTAAGTTACATAGCAGAGGGCCCTATGTCCCTGATGAGGGATAACAGGATATCATCATCATCATAGCACCTAAGATAGTCTGTTATTTTCAACTATGAAGTAGGTACTGCCCATAGGGAACAGTACGGAACTCTCATTTGCTTCTTGCATAGAGAATGTATGGCGTGGTACTTCATAGTTAATAAGAAAACAGACCGTAGGAGGTATGTTAAAATCCGCTCTTGCTAAGCTGTTGGGCGTGTCAGAACCCCTAGTGTCAATTTCATTCGATGCGTTCGCGTTTGCATGTCTATTTATTTATGGGATTTTGAATAGCGCGCCAAGCGGGACATTTTGGAAACTTAAAATGACAATGCAAACGCGTGGGTTACGTCACGTCACGCCATCGAATTAAATTTACACTTGAGTACCTACTTTGACAACATTCGACTGGCTCGTTTAATATTTTGATCGCTGCATATAAGGGCTACAATTGATAAAGCGTTATCAATTAATCTAATGGCAAATGAATGGGGTGGATCAATAGCGAAATATTGACGTGTAAAGTATCCGACGCGCATCGTAGTCGTAGCTAGGGCATGCAGTACCGGTCCCGGTACCAAGAATTTCATTTCCCGGTTCTGGGCATGGCCGGAACCGGGATTCCCGGTTCTTCCCGGTTCTCAAGGCATCTTTTGATTACTTTTAAGAAATTGTGTGTGTTAGCGTGCAATATTTATGAATGACTTATTTTCATATAAATAATTGCATAAGTATTGCAATAAATTACTTATTTTATTTAAAAAAACACTTAATTGGCGTTCCAACCTACTTTACGAAATTAACCGGCACACTTTGCCTCCGCCTGGGCCGAGCCACACGGCCGTAGCGTAGTCGATGCACTCAGCACTATGACGGCACGGCCTGCCTGCACGAATGCCTACTTTTCTAGTTTAGTTTGTCGGTTTATTTGGTTCCCCAGTTTCATAGCACCATTATTATGTCATATCATTTGATGTCCCGAGCTAAAGTACTAAAACATTAATACTATTGAATTGGGAATAAATATAGTCATATGATGAGAACCGGGAAGTACCGGTACCGGGTCTTCAGTACCGGTTCTTTTGACACTGTAAAATTCCCGGGAATTCCCGGGAATATGAGAACCGGGAATTCCCGGGAGCATGCGCTAGTCGTAGCGTAAACGACAGATCTAGTGCATAATTGTTTTCCATCGTATTTTCTCGGAAACGTTCGTATTTGTCATGCTACTTCAGTCAACGTCAGTACTTTTTGTACCGAGACTGACTGAAATAAGTAGCAAGACACGTTTGTACGTTTCCGTGAAAATAGGAAGCAAAAATAATTACCTATGCACTAGGTACCTACATCTGTTTGTTGGTGTTAGAAGTCACTGTCACTCACACATGATTAGGGATCGGACGATAGAGTGCAAGTGACATAAGGAACAGCCGGCCTAGGCAAGGTTACAATCGCTACAGCTTCGACAACGAAAAGCATTATGTCTCTCTATCACTCTTCCATATTAGTGTGACAGTGACAGTTTCGTTTCGATCGCTACTGAGCGTAAGCGATCGGCATCTTGGCTACGCGGCCTGGACTGTTAGTGGAGAAGATATCAGTGTTATATATTTTATATACATACGGTCGATAAATTCGTCGATGTCGTCTTAGATAAAATATCTACATAAGCTATGTATTTATTTATATCTACACCACCTATATCTACAAGTTATCTCTACTCTTTTCTTTTTTTTCAGTGCGTGGACCTCATGGCTGGCGCCGCTTCTACTCGGCGTCGCGGCCACAATCCTCTACCGCTACCTATTCGCGTAACCTTCCAACCAAAAACGCCCATAAGCGTCTGACGAACGAAATTATCTGAGCTGACGTCTGACGATAACGAAATTGATAATCATTTATCGTCAATCGAAAAGTAATAAATAGTAATGTATCGGAATACGGGCCGATTTTAAATTTGTTTTCGTTTTTTTGTCGTCCGATTTCGATATAATTTGGTGGGAGTTATTAGTTCCCTATTCTGTACGCAATTTCACCGTATGTTCTAAACTAACATTTTATTTTTGAAATCAGGCAATTACATAATATATCAATTTTGTGGATCACACTAGGCTAAGCCTGTCCCGTGACTCCTCCTTCTAAAACATCTTTCACTGGAAAAATGACTATATTAGATAGTAACTTGACTAGGCCACCGTGACGTCCACTTACAACGTGCGCCGTCCCATATTATGTTTGCATATAAGCCAGGCGCCGAAAACGTCTATAGGTGTGCGACGGGGCGAAGTTATTTGAGTTGGGGAAGCGATAAACCACTAAGGTCTAGGCCCTAGACCTAGACTCTAGGGCATAATGATAATAATATTTCAGCGACGTTATAAGTATTATAATTATGTCAACCATGAATTTGTGAAATTGGCGAGTCACTAACAATTTTTAGTATTTTTTTATATAAATCGGCAAAGTACGACACGTTTATAGCAGCTCAGATAATTTTGTCATATAAATATAAGACATAACATATTTATATACAACACAAAGTAAATGCAATGCCAATGGCTTTGCGTTGCAACTTCAACACAAATGCAGAGAACGCACAAGTGCGTTCATAAAGTTAATTACCAGCCAAATCGTAACTTATCGCATTTTACTTTGTAAGTTGGTTGAGATGGGTTCGATTTGATAGTTATTTATTAAGCAAGAATGTTTTATGGGTCATTATTTTTATTAAAGGGAATCGGGCTGACTGGTCAACGTCCAAGGAAAAACCGTTTTGAAGTGTGTATAAATGAATGATGATAGGTATATTATGTAGGTATTAACCTTTTGACTGCCAAAGACGTCAACTGACGCGCGCGGCTAGAATACAACCCAATATCAACAGACACAGCGTGAATTCCGACAAGGGTTAAATTTTAAAAAGTATCCTGATTACCTTCAGCGCTGTCTCCTATTGGTAGACTGTAAAGTTGATTTGACAATTGAATGTAAAGTTGTTGCTCATACGTGGTTTTTGAAATACCTTGCCCGTTGTGCTTTAGGGCGTCCGCTATTTGGCGCGGTTGCTCGGAGCGGGTTAACGAAAATAGTATGAGCGTTGCTACCTGGCGCGGACGCGTGCGACGGATTTTACCTTCAATGGCACCCCGCGTGCGTGCGCCCGCTCCGTGCACCCGCCCACGCCACAGAATAAATAATAGTACTAGGTACAGAAGACTCACTCTCTAACAAAACGCGTCGGTTACGATCAGGACAGATATGGCCGCTAGGTGGCGACAGCGCCACGCGCGGCTTATGGCTAGCCACCAAAATTGGTGTGGGACGGATGTACTTTTAGCTACCTGGCAAAGCGAGCCACGCGAGTGACGCTCTTAGGCCCTTTTTGCGTCCAAAGGATTTCATATCATTTCTTCTTGTGTTGGAATTAGGCTAAGTGCATTTTTCAACGTAATTAGAGTCCGTCTAAGCTAACTTTGCAGCAACTTTGATAGAACAAAGTGAGGTAGTGTCATTTGAAAACGTCATATTTTCAAAGAAATTCGACATTAATGATGACATTACCACACTTTGTCTTTGCAAAGCTTAGCTTAGCTTGGTCCGACTGTAATGATTTATTATTGTATCTTATAATAAAAAAATGCTATACAGGGCAGATTATACGAAAGAATAAAAAGCTTATGCTAATTTTAAGCTGCATTAATAGTTATATCGTGTAAGGCATAATGTTATATTTTGACATAAAACTGAAAGGGTGAATTATTGGTAACTTTTAAGTATTTTTCGAAATACTTTATCTTTATCGTTTTATATTTTGGTTTTGTTCAGACTTTAATATAAGATAAAATAGATAGGTGCATAAATAATAATAATAACATTAAATTGGTATTATTCTTAGATGAAACAGGAAAAACAAATGACATCATAAATATACAATAAGATAATTTGACCATAATAAAAGTACATATTATAGCCCTGATCAGTATATTCCTTTATTTTGAGACTATGTAAAAAGCATTAGAAATAAGGTAAACAATCTTGATGTGTCTTTTAATTGAAAAACACATTTTAAAAATAAGTTACGGCATATATGTAACAATTATGAATCTAATACGATCATTTATATTCTTCTGCTTTCATAAGTAATAGTTAATGATTTTTAAAACGCGTTTTTCAATTAAAAGACATGTCAAGATCGCTTACCTTCTTTCAAGTTCTCTCTAATGCTAAAAAAACGAACTATAGTGTGCCGGGTACTCATTAGCGAGCCGTAACCGTAAAGCCGGGTACTCATTAGCGAGCTGTAACCGTAACCGTTGCATGTACTGTAACCAAAAAACATAGTGTGTACGTGGTTCGTAAACCTGCTGCGAGCGGTACGCGAGCGGCTCGCAGCGATCCGACGTTTACAACGTACTCATTTCTGAATACGTAACTGTAACCGTTACTGTTACCAAAAACATAGTGTGGACGTGGTTCGCAAACCTGCTGCGAACGGTAGGCGAGCGGCTGGCAGCGATCCGACGTTTACAACGTACTCATTTCTGAACCCGTAACGTTGCACGTTACTGTAACTGTGACTTTTACCAAAAACATAGTGTGTACGTGGTTCGCGAGCCTGCAACGAACGCTACACGAGCGACTCGCAGCGATCCGACGATTGTCGGTTTTTGCCGCGAACCAAAGGGCGCTCGCAGTGCGCTCGAGGACGTCAAGATCAGTTGTTGCCACTGCGAACCAACTATATTATTCGAGTATTTCTTCGTCATGAGTGAATGGTCAGAAGATAAATGTATTTTGTTGATAGATGCCTACAGGGAAAATAGTGTACTATGTAGTATACTAAGTATTCTATGGATCTTCTTTCCCGATACATTCTATGAATCCCCCATCATCGTGGCCGTTTATGAGTAGGCATCTAGTATGTATGCTGCACAAGCGAGAAATACTTCATCGTGGAGTTACAAACCAAAACTGCGGATCAGATCCGGCTTGTCAGTGGCCTTCTCGTACACACTAGAACCTCGTACTGTATCTGTTTGGTTACAGTTACAGCTCGCAAAATGAGTACGCTCGGTGAAAGCGTTCCGGCGAAGTCGCGAGCCGAAACTGTAACATGCGTACTCACTAGAACCTCGTACTGTATCTGTTTGGTTACAGTTACAGCTCGCAAAATGAGTACGCTCGGTGACAGCGTTCCGGCGACGTCGCGAGCCGAAACTGTAACACGCGTACACATTAGAACCTCGTTACTGTATCACGCATGTTACGGTTACGGCTCGCAAATGAGTACCCGGCTCACTATAGTTCGTTTTTTTTAGCATTAGAAAGAACTTGAAAGAAGGTAAGCGATCTCAGTAACTATTACTTATGAAAGCAGAAGAATATAAATGATCGTATTAGATTCATAATTGTTACATATATGCCGTAACTTATTTTTAAAATGTGTTTTTCAATTAAGGCGCGGTGTGTAGTAAAATGCACTTTTTTGTCACCATATTTACAGACTCCGATGTAGAAGAGTCGTTGGTTATTTGAAAAATTTTTGTTGAAGTTGTGCAACCTCTAAATGTTGACCGATTTTAATTTTTTTTAACGTATAATATTTTTTTATCAGTTGGAACAAGAATTCGAGCAAAGTCAGATGAAAATCGAAAATTCGGAAAAATGAAACACCCTATTAAGTACTCATCAAAATTCGAATTTACTAATAAATCTTATTCAATATTAATTGCCGAACTAAAAATCCCGGAACTGACAATTCAGAATACCGATGTCGTCAGAATAAGGACGTAGACGTGCTGCGCGGGAATGGTGCGGTGCGCCGCGCGGGGCGCCCGCCTGCCCGTTCTACCACGCGTCTGCTTCACCCCCTTGAATACGTAAAACTCGAGTATAAGAGCGCCTTAAAAGACTCGTCAAGATTGTTTACCTTATTTCTAATGCTAAAAAAAACGAACTATAGCGTCCTACCATCCTAATAGGTACTATGTAGTACAGATGTAGTGCATAGGTAATCGTATTGTCACGGCAACGCGGCCAACGCGGGCAACGTACGAACGCGTCTTGCTATTTAAGTCAGTCTCGGAACAAAAAATACTTACGTTGGCTGAACTAGCATGACAAATACGATGGAAAACAATTATGCACTACATCTGTACTTAATATCCTCTAGGTTTACTAATATGTGGCCGAAAATTGTATGGCAAATTATCACTTCCCAAACTATTTTTTCCATAGTATCATTTGGCAAAACTATCAGATGGCAAACCAATGTTTCGCATATATAACATGTCGCAAATGATTATTTACAATATTATTGTATGGCAAAATATTTAGTTAGTCATGTTTCAAAAAGTCTCTTATTGTTATGTCGAATATATTGATAGGCATTAATTATTTTTCGCCTAATATTGTGAATAACCTACCTATCTCTAGGAGCAGTTTCGTTTTTAGGGTCATAAAAAATAACCCTAACCTACCTATATCTGGGAGCAGTTTCGTTTTACGGGTCATAAAAAAAAATAATCCTAACCTACCTATCTCTGGGAGCAGTTTCGTTTTTAGGGTCATAAAAAAATAACCATAACCTACCTATCTCTGTGAGCAGTTTCGTTTTACGGGTCATAAAAAAAATAACCCCAACCTACCTATCTCTGGGAGCAGTTTCGTTTTTAAGGTCATAAAAAAATAACCATAACCTACCTATCTCTGGGAGCATTTTCGTTTTACGGGTCATAAAAAAAATAACCCTAACCTACCTATATCTGGGAGCAGTTTCGTTTTACGGGTCATAAAAAAAATAACCACAACCTACCTATCTCTCGGAGCAGTTTCGTTTTTAGGGTCATAAAAAAAATAACACTAACCTACCTATATCTGGGACTCATCTGGGAGCAGTTTCGTTTTATGGGTCATAAAAAAAACCATAACCTACCTATCTCTGGGAGCAGTTTCGTTTCTAGGGTCATAAAAAAATAACCATAACCTACCTTTCTCTGGGAGCAGTTTCGTTTTACGGGTCATAAAAAAAACCCTAACCTACCTATCTCTGGGAGCAGTTTCGTTTTACGGGTCATAAAAAAAAATACCCTAACCTACCTATCTCTGGGAGCAGTTTCGTTTTACGGGTCATAAAAAAAACCATAACCTACCTATCTCTGGGAGCAGTTTCGTTTCTAGGGTCATAAAAAAAATAACCATAACCTACCTATCTCTAGGAGCAGTTTCGTTTTACGGGTCACAAAAAAAATGCTAAATATAAATGTCATCAAATAAAAAGTATGCGAAGTTTCAATTTGGGCAAACGTTATTTTAACAATAAATGGTTAGGTATAATAAAACATTTGCTTAGTGACTATTTTTCTAAATAAATCGTGGTAAAATGAACATCTGCTAAATAAAATTGTAATCAAATAAAAATTATGCTAAATAATAATATGCTAAGCATTGGTTTGCCAACTAAAAGTACTGCAATATGTTGGTTGGGAAGTGAAATTAGGCGAAAAATATTTCGGCGAGATGGCAGTACACCCCTCTACAAGGCCGTCTTAAACTATGCTGGGGCCCTCGGTCACTCAAGAATTTAGGGCCCTTTTGGAATGCAAAGCGAATTAAGTGAATTAAAGTTTTTCTACTATGGGCTTCTATTTATTATGGCACGGGCCGGGCCCCGTGTGCCCTTATAGTAAAGACTGTATAGGGTCGACCGCCCTCCCCCCTAAATCGTCTTACGTAATAAATGAATGGCACCCAACTTTTGTTTATGGATAGTTTGTATCATCCAGGATGTTCCGAAAATAAAACAAAATTTGTAATAATAGAAAGTATGTATTTAAAAGTCACATGCATTAACTTTAATTTGTGTGTCATCTTTATCTAGCATCCAGTTCTTGTTCGTCAATTTGTTATAAATTTTATATAAATAAAAAAATAGTTACAAGTATCTGTTGTTTATTTTGCTAAACTACCCGAATGTTAAAAATAGTCATCATCATCAACTTCTTTGATTCATATTATTATGGTATCGTCTTGGGTCGTCCCATTCGCTTTTCGTCAAGTTCTTAAATTAGTCCTATTCTGCTTTCGTCACTCATTCTACATTCGTCACAATCGTCGGTGGCTTTCAATGTAGAATGAGTGACGAAAGCAGAATAGGACTAATTTAAGAACTTGACGAAAAACGAATGGGACGACCCAAGACGATACCTTATTAAGTAAGAAAACTGATGTATGGAGTGAGCACTCAAAACTTACTTATTATTCTATGCCATAATGGAGGCATGCTCATTGAAAGTCACTAATTAAACTAAATAATCATCGGCTCTTCAAATAGTCATTTCCCCACGTTAATTAGGTGGACATAGACACTCTGTCATTAACCCTTTGCTTGTATATCGGCCAAGACACAACCTTCTTTATTAAACATCTTAATATTAATTGAACTTAAAATATTTTCGTCTCTTCTAATCATATGTGCGGTAACAAAATAAAATATTAAACATCAAACGTATCTTCAGTTATAAATCAAATCTAAAACAAACAAATAAATTAACTATAACAGGACACACATATCTCCGTGCCTTCAGATCTGAAACAATAATAAAAATTACTAAAGTATGTACACGGTACAGATGTAGTGCATAATTGTTTTCCATCGTATTTTCTCGGAAACGTTCGTATTTGTCATGCTACTACAGTCAACCTCAGTACTTTTTGCACCGAGACTGACTGAAATATCAAGACACGTTCGTAAGTTTCCGTGAAAATACGATGGAAAATAATTATGCACTACATCTGTACATGAAGTATTTCTGAAGCCATTATTTTTGCTGAACATACATGCGGGTCAAATCGGTAGCTCCAAGGTCATATCTCTCATAGATCATCAGGGGTGTCTTCAAAATACCACGTTTGGTCACTAGGGCGAGGGAGGGGTGAGCGCTTAGGTTTTCGTCACGTAGTCAATATCCTCTAGTTAGGGAAATCTCGCGCTGTTTCGAGTTATATTACAATATCGCGCGCAGCGTTTAGCGCTTTTTAAACTCACAGGTGGCATGTGGCAACACTACCGCAGTTTAATTAATTTGCGTCAGTGTATTTTTTACAATTAAAAAAAATGGGTCACAACGTATGGGACATGGGTATGTTCCCTAATGTAGAGTACCACAAAAGAGACTAAACACATGGATCAAATTTTGATTCTTATGTCCAACCATTTTCACTTATATTTTCCTGGTTAACTTGTTAGAGTTAGACCAAGAAAAGTTTGCAGCGAATTTGATAGCCCACGCAGTACAAGTGCTATTTATACGTCATAATTTCATAGACGTTTGACGTTTAAAATAGAACTTGCACTGCATGGGCTATCAAAATCGCTGCAGACTTTTCTTGGTCTAACTCTACACTGTCAGGTTAATTAATTAAAGTAAAGTTTTAATTAATACTAGTCTTACCCTGTCAGACAGCAGTGGTTGCAATAGCGGAGTTGGCAGCGCTCGCAGGGATGCTGGCAGGCCCCGCAGAGCTCCTTCTCACAATATGAGCAGCGATCCTCCGACACAGCCCCGCACGGACACTTCTGGGTGATGGGCTTTGTCTAGATATAGAAAAAATATAAATATATAAACGCATGACACTAAAATTTTACTTAAAATAAAGTCAACCATTTCAACTTAATTTATAAAAATGACTTAACTTGCAATCAAATTATAAATGTATGAATTCAAAGGCTTGAAAGGTGTCAAGTATTCAGAGGGCCTATCGCAGTCCACTTAGTTGCATATCTGGGCCATATTATATAATGCTGTACAACATACACCAGGTGAAACTGTGTGAGGTGCAAGGCTCGGAACCGGTTTTTTATTCATACAAAAAATACCAGTTCATTTCATTTTTAATGGGACAATCTAATAATACGAAGTTGTTAGTTACCTAAAAACATGTTTCAGTCCTATGTAAAGAGCATAAAACAATTAAAAATTTTGGGCTATTTTGGGTTTTCAAAGAGTATTGTATGTTATTTCTACTCAGAATCGTGCATGTTTTCAATCCTTACAGGAGAAAAATGTATCCCATGGTTTGTTTCCATTCTGTTACTATTTTTCATACATAGTAACGGCACCTATACAATTCCTATTGTATATGTATAGGGCAGAAGTTCCCAAACTGTGCGCCGCGCAAGAGGCAATCCTTCTCACCATGTTGCCTATCTATTTCGAATAGCGTCTAGGTAAGGGTGCCGCCACCACAAATTTTAAACTTGCAAGTGCGCCACAGTCAGTCAAGATTGGGAGCCCCGGGTATAGTGTTGTTGCTATAAAAACCTACCACAGCACCAGTCTGCTGGAGATGGCCATTTTTCCCAAGGAACAACTGCTTAAAACCATCCTTTCTGCATTCATTCTCTATTGGCACCTCAACGCTCTTTGTGGGCATCTTGGCACCACGGAACAGTAGTTCTAGGGTTTTCTCTGGAAGAAGATAATATGATCAAAGGTTATTAACACGCATATAATATAACTTTTATTCGCATGGGAACTATATCTATACGTACGTTTCTAGTGCGAGAAAATAGTCGATACATCACTTGGGCATAGAGTTGTGCCTTTCTCGAGGACGTTCTCAACTCGGGCAAGACTACCCACACACAACGTAGCGGTACTCAAAAACCGTTCTAAAAATCAACACAATAGGGCTTGCTAGTCAGCAAGCCCTATTGTGTTGATTTTTAGAACGGACATTATACTTAACAACTTTCTCCAAGTAACTTCATCTAGATACCGATATCATCCGTGTCGATACGAACGACTAATAAATGATTTTGCAACCTACCGTACACTTTCTGAAGTCGGTCTTCGTTGTTGTTGAATTGTTTCATTCCGACGTGGACTTTGCTCTGCTGCACGAAGTCCTCGATAAATGGGTTAGACCGCTTCGTCATTTTACAGCTATACTATTTGCTTATTCGCGAAAATTAATTTTTAAGATTCCTTAGATCAACAGGGAAAGCAATAACATGAGACATGAGTGATTGAGTGTTTGTAGTTTTTTTTTATTAAAACGTCAAGTCGACGTCAATTTTTGGCTAAGGACTGCCATTCATTGCTGAATGCTTCGTTGTAGTATCGATTCTTAGAATAATTAATCGATTATGTGTAACATATTATTATTGAATATAAAATAACTTATTAAAATAAACTAAAACTACAAACAAATTAAAATTAATACTAAAATAAAAGAAACTTACCTATAAAATAAAAACCTAATTATAAAAAGAATACCCCCTCTAGCAGGTCCGCCTGTGGCATGGTACCCATTACGCTGGCGGCGTTTCCTCGCTGAACCTCCAGGGCGATTCGTTGCGAGAAATACGCGCCAGCTCTGGGGTCCCCTGTGGCGTCAATCAGCCGCCCCGACAGGGCCCTCACAAAGGCCTGCATGTCGGCTGACCAAGGGCCCAGTGTCTCTACCGCGAGCGCCGCAAACTCGTAGTCCTTAAGTAAGGACGAATATTTGCGGCGCTTGAGAACCTGGGCCTGGTCAGCCGCGCCGCCGGCCTGGGTGTGGGTCGCCTGGCAATGGTACTGTGCGAAGGTGTCTACGCACGTTGCGTCCCACACCAGGGCCCTACCTAGTTTCCACGGCACCAATGTGGCCCCGTCGGGGCGCTTGCCATTGTCTCTCGCCATGCCCGCGGGTTCGAGAATCGCAGGCACAGAGGCGGTGGCAAGCGACCGACGGACTAAATCATTGATGGTACCGTGGCGAAATAGGCGGCCGGCGCTTTTGGGGCATGAAAGGCCATGTCGACCCAGCTGATTGACGTTTTTGCCACAGGCCCAAGTGTGAGGGACACATATTTTGGACCCAAGCCTTAAGCATATAGCTATTCTCAAGCTACTTGGGTCCAAAACGGTGCCTATTTGACGGGAAGGGAGTGCTCGCAGCCAATGGCCCGACTCGGGGGCTGATACGGCTAGAATTCGGGCACGTTCGAAGACGTCCGGACTATCCTGAAGAAGTGTGGTATGAGCTGCTTTTAAGGGAGGGGACTCCCAAGCCCGCTGAATGTGACGGGCGACTGGGATGTCCTCACCCGGACACGACTCACACCAGGCCTCCCTGGCCTCACTTAGATTTGCTATCTCATCGTCAGGTATCTGGGGAATGTTTAATATAATACCAACGAGAGACAGCGTGCCGTATACTGAGGACAGGAACGCGGGTAGAGCCAAACTGGCCGAAGTGCGAACGCCCAGTCCACCCAGCCTTATGGGTAGAACCGCTTGGGAACTATTGTCGAGATGAATGTTCAGTGTTTTGGAAAGGGTTGCCTGAAGGGAGGAGTCTATGGAAGACAGGATGGACGGAAATTTCCAAATTGGGCAACTGTGGAGTAAATACATAAATTTGGGTGTAAATAAGCAAAAACGGATGATGAAAAGGGCCATATGGGGATTTATTTTAATAGAAGGTCGATTATTGAAAAAACATATATTTTTACCTCACAGGAATCACAGGCGTAGTAATTATGAAAATATTGCCTGATCCTGATTGTATGTACAATACTTTTATGGTGTATATTTTTTGACAAAACGTATGCCGAACTGCTATATTTTTGTCCATATTGATTTTGAGTGCAATGAGACCAAAGAGAGAGACTCCCGCTTAAATTCTTTTGACTGAAATGCTCTGTATCCATAGACAAAAACGTAATTAAAAAGAATAATATACATGACGACCTTTGCTCTGATTGGCTAATTGTTTGACACATGCACAGATAAAGAAAAGGAATTCAATAATTCAAAGAAAATCCTTTAACAAAATTATATTAATTAATTATGTTGCATTTAATCTATTCGTAGTAATAGATACATTATAAAACTAATAAAATTCGTCTTTCAGATGAGATATTCAAACTCTTTTACAATTTTGGTAACTTATTTTACCAAAACGTTATTTAAACGTCCATATTTCAGTATATATTTGTCAAAGGCTTTTATTACAGTAAAAATAAAATATCCATAATATCTCCATAGCAGCAGATTTCATCTACTTTAAAATTCCTTCCACGTCTACCCATGGGTTTGGCAATCATGTCATGTCGTAACGTACATGGCTACACTGCCAACGGGGCACCTTCGCTCCGATCGATGGCTCTCTGTCAACAATGTACTTTCTTCTGAAATATTTATGAAATAACCCAACAAACGTACTAATTACTTCTAAAACGCTAGAAATAAGCCTTGAATACGTATTTATGTCGCTTCGTTTCAAAGTTGATAGTGAAAGGTGACAAGTGAAAGTGCGGTGCATGTCAGAGAGTGACTGGTATTGTTGTAGCTAGCATATGCGTGCGGATTCCTCGCGAATGTTACGTAATTAAAGGGCCATGTCGTGGGCCAAGAAGCCGGGAGGGCCGCCCGGGGACCAGGCGGCCTTCAACCCTCAGGTGAGTCCCATATATCGAGGTATACGTGTCCGCAGTTCCCACTGAAAACAGTTTTGTTATGGCCGCGTATAATAAGTTTTTTCACATGTTATAATCTATAATTACGTGTTTATGCTTCCTTTGGGTATATTACGCGTTTATAATCATTTTATACTCGTTTATAGCGAGTTTTTCGCATAATACTAACCCAATATTTTTTGCAATACTAACCTGTTGTATCATCTGATGACGACGCAATATTGCTAAGCAGTAAGGCTTAGGGTAGCTTTGAAATCATTAATTCTTCCTGTATTTGTGTGGGAGTATACCTTGTAACTTTTTAATCATTTTTTTATCTTGTACTTCATTCATTCATTTTCTGTTTGATTAACCATAGACTAAAGCTAGTACTCACAATCCTGTAAGAGCAGTAACTACCTGGTACCATCATACTTTTGGCTATACTCTCAAAAGCAATGAAAATTGAATTTTATATGGACCATAAAACTAAACATCTTTTTTATTGCTTTTGTGTATGTATGTAATTTAGGCTGTGCTCTTTTTTATTAGCTCCTTTATTGTAATCATAGGAAACTATACTAACATTGACCACCTCAAGCCACCACAAGGGCATTGCTAGGGGAGTGCAAGTTGATATGGCTGAAGGCCTAGAGGAGGGGAGGAGGGGCATACTTTGTGTGTAAAACTTGACCTCCTGTGGGGGAGCTTACACCATACATTTTAAACAAATGAGTGCTCCATACTATTTTCTACAGGCAGTACTTCATAGTAAAAAAATCAAAGCATAGTGATGATGACACATGTTGAATTTTATAACAAAATCCAGTAAAATAGATAGCAAATGAGCAATTTATCACAATAATGTGGATATTAAAATAATATATGGATATAATACAAAAATACAGGACCTGAAAGTTTCAAAATATAATTTTTTTTTTAACTTTAAAAAACGAAATAAGTAAGGTACCATTCGATTCATATCATATCATATCATATCATATCATATCATATCATATCATTTATTTAGTCATTTATTCCTTAGATTTTATCCAAAAAAAGATTGTATAGCAACTATATACGTAAACGCAATATTTCACCGACAAAAACGCAATTTTCTTATTTTGTCCATACTTCAAGATGGACTCTTAGTGACCTTGACGTCACGTTCACTTATCGTTTTGTTAGGAGCGTTTTGCGAGTGAAGTACGACTGTCGGACTTTGACTATCATTTCTGACTTTTGTATTGCTTTAATGCAATGGGTCCCATATAGACATTTGATCCTAAAAACAAACCTGATCGATTGATACCATAAATGGAAATTTGTCATCTAGCCCAGGCAAGGGCCACATAGTAGTTAACGAAGATGAGCGATTCACTTTGGTAATATTTGTGACTTTAGCAGACATTGTCGTTCGTCAGTATTACATACAAAGTAGCCAGGGAGGCTCGCGGGCCGCAAGCGAGAGATTGGCGGGCCGCATGCGGCCCGCGGGCCGCTGGTTGCCGACCGCTGATCTAGCCTATTCTCTGATGTATAAAAAGGCAGCTTTTGTAGCAACATTCTAGTAAAATGCTTCTGAATATTATTTGCTGGGCGAATCTTTTCATTGCTTCTGCCATCTTTTCCTTACTTGTTATAGGGTCATTGCGCTAGTTTTCGTCTGGATCTAGTTTTCGCCCACTTGACGAAATTTGAATATAAACCTTCATTGCTACACAAATTTGGATTTATTGCAATCGTTAATATCTAAACAATTTATCTATCTACATAGAAATTATATTTCGCAAGTAGCAAACAAAAAATATGAATTGTATTATTTGCTAATCCGTCAAGTGGACGGAAACTGACACTGGACGGTAAACTGACGCAATTACCCTATTATGTTATTATTTTTCTTCTCATATTGAGGTTTCTTTTTTCATCATGCCTTGTTATATGTCTGCCATATAGTAACTTCTTACAAAAAGGTTTACCAAATATTATGCTAGATTGAGCAGAACCGTACATTATGTATTTATCTTTTTATACAATGAATAAAAAGCCATTAGGTGGGTCCACACACTGCTGGCGAGGAAATTGCCGCGCGAAGCAGTTCGGTGTGTGGAGACGTGCCTCGCCCGAGACATTGCAGCCAGCAGCGAGTGTGTTTGCTTCACTCTTGAAATTATTGTGCTTTTGTAGGTTTGGTTACGAGACTTAATTATCACCATCATCATTCTATTCAAGGCGATATTCATCTAGTATTGTAGAGTAGGTAGAAGTTGTTTATTATAAAAACTAATTTATCACTGAAACTTATATTATTTGTTACAGCAATTCAATAACCAACAAAACATGTATCCGGGCTACGCAGGGGCGCCACCACAACAGTGGCCTCAACAACCACAACAACAACAAATACCACAACAACAACAGCAACAATACAAACAATACCCCTTCCAACCGGAGTACCCTAACGCCAACCAAATGTATCAGCAACCTTACAACCAGAATTACCCAGGCTACCAACCCCAACCTGGCTACCAATACTACCCAAACCAACCGAACCAGCCTCCACAGGGCCACACAGATGCCTGGGAAGACAACTGGGACTGGGGCTGGGACGAATCAGCCAAACAGGCCCAACTCGCTGCCCAAAACCAACCCCAAGCATTCAACAACGCAAATGTCATAGAAGAAAGTTTCGCTTCAACCGATACTTGGAACTGGTCTATGGAAGACAAGAAAGAAGAGAAACCTAATGAGACTCAAGAACTCAAACCTGAACCACCCAAAGAGGATGTCAAGCTAAGCGATAAGGAGGCGGTTAAGGAAAGGCTGCCAAACTTAGCGCTTGGGAAAAGGTTGAATTCTGACTTAACACCTCAGTGGTCCATCGAATCCCAAATGTCTCAGGAATCCAGCGATCCACTCCACTCTGAAAGCACCTATCGGAGCGAAAATCAATCTAGGAATTCTACGAAAAGTAGCCCGGGGCATAACGATACAACTAACTTCAATTTCCACGGGGAAGAGCTAATGCCCCCCATCGATTGGCCTACGCCGACTGTTGAAGAGATCGAGCGAAGGGACCGGAAACCTGACGAGCTCGCTTCTTCGCTGCAAGAAATGAGCATCGCTAACGATGAGGCACAGGAGCGACATGAGGCGCCTTCGCCGTCAAGGTCCCCTGCCAGTATACTTCCTCCTCCCGTCTCAAACTTACCACTACCCCCTACTAACTTCCCGGCGTCAAGCCAGAACCCGTTTAAAAACACTGGCTCGTTCTCCCATAAAAGCACTCCTAGTAAATCCACCACGCCTAATCAACCTTTCCCAGGGATGACGGCCTTGAATTCGCCGGCAGCAGTCAACAAAGTCCAGCATAGAACTCCAGTAGGCTTTGGAGCGAACCTAGAAACGACTCCGGACAATTCTGAACGCCCAGACCAGCCTCAGGTGGCTTTCAGACCACTGCAAGTTAATCCACAAGTACCAGATAATTTGGAAGTCGCGCCACAGAACGATAGGAACGAGTATTTGCAGACGGCACATCTGTCTACGGGTGATTATGAGAATACTGATTTCAGTAGGGGCTTGCCGCCTCCACCGGGATTAAGGAGGATGGTCGTAGGCCAACAGGAGTCTAATGCGGACGAGCCCCCGCCAGGTTTAGCTCGCATGGTGCCGGGACAGCAGACTGAAGCAGACAACTCCTACAACCAACCGGACAACTACATGGATAGACACATAGATGGTCAGCCGACGGACGAGAATCCCCGCCCGTACCGCCAAGCCGACGGTCAACAGACCCCCGACTACTCCCAACCTCAAAGAACACGACCCATAGGCAGGATGGTGCCCGGCGAACCGAGCAACGACGAATACCCTCAATACCAAGCTGGTTACAACGAGCACAGGGTCGTAACAGGTGTGGACCATGATTACCCGAACGCCGGACCTTCTGATATACGAGAGCAGAACGTGGACGGTTCAGACTATTCGGAACCACCTAGGAACCCTTTCAACGTCCGCGGAAGTTCTAATGACGTATCCTCCGATTATAATGGACCTCCAGAAGAGCAACAACGGGAAGTCATGATGGAAGGAGAGAATCTTCAGGATCTAAGCGCCGTCGCGGCTTCTGATTTAACTTATACCAGAGAACACTTCGATGGCGCTGATACCAACGCAACAGATCCAGGAACGGACAGAAAGACGGACTTATCCGAGAACGACCATCCGGTATCAAGCTCGCGACGTCAATCTATCAACAGGACGTCGGGAGAGGATTCAGAGCGAGATAGAATCAAATCGAGCCCAAGGAGGGACAGAAAACATAAGTCCTCGAGAGACAAGGATAGGGATGATGGGAGATACTCCAGGGACAGGAAGTATGATAGAGATGGGAGGCCCGGGAGGAGAGAGCGAGATGACAAGGATAGGAGGGATAGGAGAGATGGGAGAGAAAAAGAGGCGAGTCCTGAGGGTAGGAAATATCGCCGCGGCACGAGGAGTCGTCGGTATGAGACTGAGGATACGGATTACTATAGCGACAGGGAAAGAGAACGCAGGTAAGAAAAATCGTTCTATTTACTCTTGTTTTGTATCATTTTTATAAAATTGTGACCTGCAAAGTGCGTATGTGGTGTTCAAATTTCTATGGGTCGTGGTCTTCAAATTATTCAAACCGTTTTCGACCACTTATTGATACTCAATTGGGTTTACATTTGGCATACTTAAGTAAAACCAGTGACAATGCAATATTATGATAACATATCGAGCTGATATGCTGATGTAGACTGTAGGTGAAATGGGATACAACGCAACTCGTTGAGACTTTAAACATATCTTAATGAAGAGTAGATAACTGTTTGAATAAAAATACAGTACGCGATAAAATTGTTAAACCCTTGACCGCCAACGGCTTCAACAGACGCGCGCGGCTACATCCTAATATCAACCTTCGTCCATTGCTATAAGATTAACGATGTCGCGCCCCACGCGACTGATGTGACAATCTTACTAATTTAATTATGATTTTGACCGACACCATATAAATTTGATTGTAGACGTTACCGCGAAGGCTCGTACTCGTCCAAGCCTCCCCGCCCGGACGACTACCGTCGTTACGACGACCGCCATCGCTACAATACGATCGAGCGCGACCGTCGCTACGACGACGACGAGCGACGTCGCTACGGACGCTACAGGGACATTGACCCCAATCGCAAATATGGAAGCTTGAGGAGAGACGAGGATAGAAGAGGTTAGTACAAAGACTACACAGATACCGCATTATGCGTCCACAAAGAGTACAAGGTCACCACACATAGGCGCAATTTTACTTGTAAAATGCTACGATTCGAGCAGCACAACTGAGTTCTATTCAACACCATTTTATAACTATAATAACCCAGGTACACCCCTGAGCCATAATTTATGTACATATTTTTAATTTACATGACAATACCAGTACCATGAGCCACTAACAGTGTCAAAACTGACATATACGCTAACGTCTACGTAATTTACTTTCTATACATCTCGCTCTCACTAACATGCGAGTACGAGCGAGATGCATAGAAAGTAAGTTACGTTCTCGATAGCGTTTTTATGCCAGTGCCAAACTGGTGGTAGCCACACTTGTCGTAATTGTGGGCGCAACATAACTAGGTGGTTGCACTCCCATACTAAATTAGTACGGGAGCGCTTATGTGTGGTGGCCTCGATCGTCTTATGTGCACCGTCTAGTAGTTGAGGCTACCTGTTCTACGACGAAAGACTGCTACGGCTGAAGGGACATTGACCCCAACCGCTTGAGGAGGGATGAGGACAGGACAGGTTTGCGACTGATAAAAGTATTACATGACTAAGGGCCAGTTGCACCAACCACACTTGACAGACTGATCAACGTCACTCAGCAGTGAACTATGGAACTTCCTGTACAATAAAATTTAGCGAACGTTTTAACGGTGACAGGCGATTTGGTGCAACAAAGTAAGGACGCCAATGCGAATAATTTCTTACAATGATCCACCTGTTCCTATCTCTATGGCAGCTACACATTTAGTGCATAATTGTTTTCCATCGTATTATCTCGGCAACTGTTGTATTTGTCATGCTACTTCAGTCAACCTCAGTACTTTTTGTACCGAGACTGACTGGAATAGCAAGACACGTTCGTACGTTTCCGTGAAAATATGATGGAAAATAATTATGCACTACTTCTGTAACTGATATGATTCCAATATTTCCAATATCAGTTTGATGTCAGTGCACGTTTGAATTGGCATCTGTAAGATGTAAATGTAGATATTATTGTGTCTCTGAAATCTTTCATATATTGGAAATCAGAACAAGTCTTGGTTTTAGACAAATACTTAGGATTAGGAGAAATATAAAATCCATTGATATCACAAAGCAGATCCCTAAAAAGAACTTATTTCATTTACTCGTAAAATGCTTATCTCACGCCGGGCACGTCCATATCTCACAGATTGCGTGTGAACACGATAACAATATCGGCCAGTTATCTTAAATCAATTCAATACATATCCGATTTATCTAGGCCAGTACTAGTACAATAAAAGAAAAGAAAATAAAAACAAAAAAAGTAAATAAAAGAATAAAAGAAAAGAAAAGAGATTAAATAAAAGAATTGAATTTCCCTACCGTATCGTACCTTGTCACAGTGACAATGAATATCGCGCCAATAAACAGGGGATTCATGTGCTGCCCTCTACAGTTCATGCACGCTCCCTTTAGTTTTTATAATTCAATTAAAAGCTTTTATTTCGGTCAAGATATCCATATTACAACAACACAAACAATAAAGGTACAAAGATTAACACAATAAATTAAATATTTTTTTAGTTAAAACATTCTTCCTCACTCACATTATATTTATTTTAAATAAACAAATATTAAACAGTTAAAAAGACATATACATTCTTAAATAAATTGTATTAAGTTAATAAATCATTTTAATAATACGATTCTCACGTGTCATACTGAGCACGTCGCGCGTGAGATTTCGCCCAGTATCCAAATATCATGGAAATCAAGCCAATTTAGTATATTAATATTTTTAGTATATTTATTTATTTATTTTGCAGTCGTGACGTTTTCGGGTGACGTCAAAGACCCCGATATAAAAGGTATTTGTGAATGCATGCGTGTGGTCGCATTAACACGTCAAAAATATCTATACATTTTTCAAACATTACGTTTTAAAGGTTCACCACATGGTGAATATTATTGTATAGATATGGCTGTTATCTATAGATAGTTACATACACCATTATTTCCGAGGCGGGGAATGGGGGCATTATGGCTGAGTATTAATTTTATATTTCTACACATATA
This sequence comes from Cydia splendana, assembly GCF_910591565.1. Classification (NCBI taxonomy): domain Eukaryota; kingdom Metazoa; phylum Arthropoda; class Insecta; order Lepidoptera; family Tortricidae; genus Cydia; species Cydia splendana. Next base: position 1,971,661 of record NC_085987.1, on the reverse strand, counting down.
TTAAGCTTCCTATGATGTGTTTAGAACCGTATGTTACGACCGCCATTCGATCACACTCGTGTGATGTTTTTATTTAATTTGTACTAATATAGTGCATAATTGCTTTCTATCGTATTTTTCGGAAACGTTCGTATTTTTTAATGCTATTTCAGTCAACCTCAGTACCGAGACTGAGTGAAATAGCAAGGCACGTTCGTACGTTTCCGTGAAAATACGAAGGAAAATAATTATGCAGTACATCTGTAGCAGTTGCAACCTACACTCGTGTTTTAATGACTTTCATTATGTAGCAGTCACATAAACTACTATTTTATTATATTTTTTTTATTTTTATTTTTTATTTTTTTTTATTTTATCTGCTATTTTGGGGGATGGTGGGGAAATTATGGTTCAGTTCAGGTCATTTCCATTTCACATCAAATTGTACATATCATAAGCAAATGCATAATTATTAACAAATATCATGTTTGTAAAATTGTTGATTATCCACAACATTAAATAATCTTTCGTTGGGTGCTCTCACTACAATCGCCTAATTTAACCTTTTGAACGCCACAGACGGCAATTGACGTCAACGCAAATTCGTGACAACGACGCCAAAGACGGCATTAGACGTCGATCGTTTTTTGATAAAAATCTACTGAAAAACAGCCTACTTTTAGGTTGGCATTATTTATTCACAAAACTAAATTTTACCCCCGTGGCGTCAGTGGTACGGCAACAAGGTTAACTTTCAACATCGGTTTGTATTGTACCTATAGCGATTGTGAACTCCATTTAAATGAATTACAAAATATATAAAGACGTGGCTGAACCATTTTATTTAAAGTTGTAAAGTTGCGTTCATAAATAATACGTCACTTTTTTCAGGGATTTTTTATTCTACTCAGAATCACTAGCTCTTCCGATCCTTATAGGAAAAAAGTAGGCTCGGAATACTAGCTGTATAGAAAACTGGATACTTATGTTAGCCCACTGCTGGCCCACTGCCTGTACACCGGGAACTTTACTTAATAAATACTGCAGCATATCATCTTCGTACCGTCGCCATCGGATACCAGTTCTCAAAAATATCTAAACACGCACCCTTTACAATAGAGCCGTATTCAGATAATTGTGAGCGCCTTTACCGCTCCGATAATCTTTCAACCATACACTGTAAAAACTTTTCCTCATATTCTAATATATCTATCTCTTCCAGGCGACCCGTACTCGTCTCCCTCTCGCGCGGAGTCCCGCGACGCGGGTCCCACCGACGACGAGTTGAACGATACGCTCGCGTCGACAGATTCCCGCCGTCGGTCTGACAGGGACCGGGAGCGCGACAGACATAGGCGTCGGCACCGTACTGATGCGTACTACGATGGTAAGGCTAGCATAACAGCTCAAAAGTATGGAAATTACGAAATAAACTAAAATAGATGTCATATACTAAAGAAAACCGGACAAGTGCGAGTCGGACTCGCCCACCGACGGTTCCGTAGTTTTTACATCAAACATCAAACATCAACATTTATTCAGCAAATAGGCCACAAGGGCACTTTTACACGTCATCATTGAATTTACATACATGCAAAAATAATAACATCAACAATTTTATAAAATAAAACTAAGAATTCAATCTAACGTATTACAATTACTAAGAGATGTATATGGTCTCTTAATGTCGAATTACATAAAAAATACAGATACAAAATACAAAAAAGTCTTTGTTGTTACAGTGGCAACAGAAATACATCATCTGTGAAAACTTCAGCTGTCTAGCTATCACGGTTCATGAGATACAGACTTCTCAGGACGGTCAGGTCTTAGTAATAGGATCCCGTTTTTAGCCTTCGGGTACGGAACCTTAAAAAAGATGAAAATGGGAATTCGGAAAAAGTTACATATAATTTTAGGGATCTGTAGACCAGGTCTAATCGAATTGCTTAGTTTTAAACGTAATTATAAAAAAAAAAACAGTGAGGAAAGGGTGTCAAAAATAATCAGTAAATAATTTTCATATTTCAGGCTACGGCAGCGTATACTCAGACCCGTACGCGCTCCAACGCCAACAATACCAGTACTACGAGCACTTACGCCTCACCAACCCCACCCGCTACATGGAGATATACAAGCAAATCATGGCCGGGCAGCCGCCGCCGCCCCCACCACCCGAGTATCTGGCCGCGGCCAACAAAATCACCGCCATGCAAGGTTAGTGTAATTGTAAGCCTAGTAACTCCACTAGCTAGATGGAGATACGAGTATACAAGCAAATCATGGCCGGGCAGCCGCCGCCGCCCCCACCACCCGAGTATCTGGCCGCGGCCAACAAAATCACCGCCATGCAAGGTTAGTGTAATTGTAAGCCTAGTAACTCCACTAGCTAGATGGAGATACGAGTATACAAGCAAATCATGGCCGGGCAGCCGCCGCCGCCCCCACCACCCGAGTATCTGGCCGCGGCCAACAAAATCACCGCCATGCAAGGTTAGTGTAATTGTAAGCCTAGTAACTCCACTAGCTAGATGGAGATACGAGTATACAAGCAAATCATGGCTATGCAAGGTTAGTTAAGGTCTATATTCGCTAGTAACCCCAATAACTACACGAAAACCCCACCCGTTACATGGTGATATACAAGCAAGTCATGGCTGGGCAAGCACCGCCACCCCCGCCACCTGAATATCTGGCTGCGGCCAGCAAAATCACCGCTATGCAAGGTTGGTGTAACTGTAAGCCTAGTAACCCCACTAGCTACATGGAGATACGAGAATACAAGCAAACCATGGGCAACCGCCGTCACCCCCGCCACCTGAATATCTGGCCGCGGCCAGAAAAATTACCGCCATGCAAGGTTGGTGTAACTGTAAGCCTAGTAACCCCACTAGCTATATAGAAACCCCACCCCCTTACATGCAGATATACAAGCAAATCATGGCCGGGCAACCGCCGCCACCCCCGCCACCTGAATATCTGGCCGCGGCCAGAAAAATTACCGCCATGCAAGGTTGGTGTAACTGTAAGCCTAGTAACCCCACTAGCTATATGGAAACCTCACCCCCTTACATGCAGATATACAAGCAAATCATGGCCGGGCAACCGCCGACACCCCCGCCACCTGAACATCTCGCCGCGGCCAGTAAAAATACTGCCTTGCAAGGTAAGATCACAGACAACCTCAACTACTTAAGGGAGCACATAAGACAATCGCGGCGACACATAAGCGCCTCGTACTAATTTAGTATGGGAGCGCGACCGCTTATATCAGTTGCGCCCACATTTACGACCAGTACTCGTGTGTTTTAATAGTAGACTTTTTATCCGAGGCAATTTTTTGGTCTGAGCGAAGCGAAGACCAAAATAGTAGACGAGGGTAAAATGGACATTTATGCCCTTGTTGTACACTCTGCTTTTCACTTCGATTGCGAGGAAAATAAAATTATATTTTTCACGGCAATTTACACCACGAAATTGTCGTAAAGCGAAAGAACATAATACATAACCAATTCCCGCCAACTAACTTTTAAATTTTTTTTTTTTAATTTTCAACATGTGATTAGAGTTTCGACGCTTGGTTTTCTGCCAAGTCAAACATTTCGGAGCATTTTTGAACGATAATCGACTCCTATTTTATGTGATTTACTAAATTTTATGACAGAAAATACGGATTTCTAATAAATTGTAGCAAAAATAAAATAATATAACAAGTTTTGTCATCTACACAATTTTATTGCTCAGTAAAATTGTGCAATATGTTTTAACTGTTTGGCTGTTGAGACCGATTACCTTAGCCTTAGAAGAAAATTTTACTTTTATGCTCTAGAGCATAAAATGCGATTTTATGTCGTCTACGCACGACATAAAGGTGCACTTTTTGAGCATGAGAAGTGAAAAAATATTTACGAAAATTAAGCTTTAGTGGTGTACCTGGGCTATTATAGTATATAATTGCGTAGAATAGAACTCAGTTGTGTTGTTCGAATCGTAGCACTTTACAAGTAAAATTGTACCTATGTGTGGTAACCTATTTTAGTGCTCTTTGTGAACGCTCATAATGCGGTGTCTGTGTAGTCTGTGACTGCAACCTACTAAGTGTTTTCAGGCTACGGCGCTCTCGGCTACGACAACAGAGGCGCAGAGGGCGGCAGCGTACATTCCGGCCGCTCGAGCGCCAACGGGCTGAAGGGAACTGACACGTAAGTGTACACGGTTAGAGTGGTATTTGGCTTGTCACTTCACGCGCTTCGGGGACATTGTTGATCGCTGTAGTATCTTAGAGCGTTTTAAACGCGCGGGTTAAACGTCATTGTTGTCTTAAGGGAAAAACAAATCGGAAACAAGTTTTATCATAGTCAAGTAAATAAAGAAGACTATAGAAGAAGTCCTCATACCCTCGTAAGACCCACCATAGAAAGTTTACTAACCTTGTTCTATAAGTAAATTGGAACGAATTTCGTTTGTTTTAAAACGCAATGAATCAAAAGAAATACTACTTTATTTGTTTCATGAAAGGTTCAAATTAGATTGCAGCGAATATGTACATTTAGACTAATGAGGATACAACGCCGTGAGAATCCCCAGTGGTGTAGATACATTACATATTATTTTTATATTTTAGTCACTTGTGTATGAAAAGTGCCACCCTACAGATCTAGTGCATAATTATTTTCCATCGTTTTTTTTTTCACGGAAACGTACGAACGTGTCTTGCTATTTCAGTCAGTCTCGGAACAAAAAATACTGAGGTTGACTGAAGTAGCATGACAAATACGAATGTTACCGAGAAAATACGATGGCAAACAATTATGCATTTGAAGATAAAAGAATAGCGTTTCTAAGTAATTTTTAACGTTAACTACTTCTGGTGCTGACTGTATTGTTTTACATTTAAATATTAATAACGTTTTGTAACAACATTGTTTAAGACAACAATGACGAAAAAAAGACGTAAATAAGCTTCAAATTGCCATAATTACAAAATAATTGAAAATTGCATCGGCAACGCGTTTATAGATCTTTTGGTATTTAATAAGCAATCAAGTTATAGCAAAAATGTATCATACAACCAGAGTATAAGATATGTTATTAAATCATTGACTAACCCCCTTATTCATAAACGCGCTTCAAACCTCAATTAGCTAATAATCGTTTGTCTTCATTTGTTATTTTGACTTATCCTCGTAAGACCCAGGGCAATTTTGAAGTGAAAACTTCTTTAGCGGCGCTGAGCACTTTGTGAGGCGGGGAAAAAATGATAAACTTGAGACAGCGTAAGGCGTAACGCGTAAGGCATCTTTCCTCTCTTTCTACCGCACGGCGAAAATGTATGCCTGAGCCTGCTGTTTCATGTAGGCGGCGCAGGGCGCTTGCGTGACGTTATGTCATGTGTGACGGACAATGTTATTCACCAAAGAACTTTAGTCATAACGTATCATAATCAGGTCAATTATTTAAAACTGGACTTTTATATTAAGCAATAAAGCTCAATGTTCTAATCTTGTACGGGCTGAAATACGAGTATCTCACAGTTACATTCTAACTTTATATCACTCCAATATAATTCAATAAAGCTACATCTTGATGAAATCGCTAATAAAAGTGAACTCTAGTACTGGTGAATAAAACTATAAATATCATGACCAAATATATTTAGATGCGAGGTCTGCAAGGTAACTTTACAATTTCTATTCGAATTTTAAACAATTAACGCTAAAAATTTAAGCTCACTGGCCAGCAATTTCGGAACTAAAGTTGTTCAATAGAAAGGATTATGGGACAATTATACATAGTGCTGCAGACATTTTGGACTAGTCATTGAGTTTTCACTTCTGTCGGCACTCCCGGAGTGCAACCCGTTGTTTTTTTTTGCGCTTTTGAATTTGGAACTTTCTTTTATTTCTTTATGAGTTCAAACTCGAATTTAATTTGTACTTGTACAATAATCGTTTGTCTCTTTGTACGCGGGGAGTTACGAGGTTAAGTATATGTAAGAAAGGGATAAAACATAATTTAACTAAATCAAACCCGTAAAGTTTTATGAATAAGGGGGTTAAACCATAAACAAGGGAATACTAAGAAACGTACGTGTAAAGTAATGAAAAATGCTGGAGCCATATCTGACAACTGTACTGGTTGTCAGATATGGCTCATTGTCAAGTTGTCCAATTGTAATTACCGGATTCTCAAACGTTAGCGTAAGTTTATTCAGTTCCCCATCAACCAGTTTTAGATTTGGATGTATTTTGTACCAAAGAAAAGGACGCGTAGCACGAGGAATTTCTTACATTGGCCCGCCTGTTCCAATCTCTATCGTACGCGCATAATTATATTGCTGTGCCGCTCGTAAAGTGTCATTGACCGCCGTCGTCATGGGCGGGACAGCATTTTAATTACGCGCGAGAGAGAATAGAGAAGTAACAGGCGGGCCAATATACGAAAATCCTCATGATAAGCGTCTTTTCTTAATTCTATACATTATAGTATTCCTTTGTCTATGTAAATACAGGATTTTTTGTTTTGTGATTATGAATTTTGATTGTGTTTTTGCAATAATCATATGCTTCAAGCATTTTAAAGGATATCTATCGCAAAGTTCCGATGAAATCTAAACCTTATCACCACCGATTACGGTTGCTTTTAAAATAACAGTTACCGCTTTGCGATAGATATCCCAGTTTTCACGCGACATTGACATTTCCCGCCGTACCATCGCCCACACTGTTAACTGATAGTTCGTGGACCTTATTACATAAGGCATAAGGTCCACCGATGGACAGTTAAGAGTGTTACTGCATCATCGCTCACTCGATAAGGGTCGCTTGCATATAAACACTTGCAGAGTGATTTTTTAACGTGATACAAATAGTGAAGGTATACACTAACCCCCTTATTCATCAACGTTTACTAAAGTTAACAAGCCGATAATAATCGTTTGTCTCTTTCCATCATACCAATACGTCGGAAAGGGACAAACGATTATTATCGGCTTGTCAACTTTAGTAAACGTTTATGAAAAAGGGGGGTAGTGTATACCTAATTGTTTTCCATCGTATTTTCACGGGAACGTACGAAAGTGTCTTGCTATTTCAGTCAGTCTCGGTACAAAAAGTGCTGACGTTGACTGAAGTAACATGACAAATACGAACGTTTCCGAGAAAATACGATGGAAAACAATTATGCACTTCATCTGTAGTGAATTCTCTAAATTCACGATAAAATCTGGCCGTTCATAACTGCAATTTTTTAAACAAGTTTTTGTATGATCTTATCAGCTGAGGTAAACGCTTTTGTATCACATTAAAAATTCCACCCTGTATTGTAATAAACACGCATTTGTGATAGTATAAGGGTATCAATGCTTTTTCACACAAAATCATTCTATTTTGAACTGTATCTCCAACGATTAGAGTATAGTTTAACTTCGACGTAGAAAAGATAATTAATTATTCAAATAGGTATTTATTTTTAATCATTAAGTTTTTATTACAATTATCGTTAGATCAAACAGAAATAAAGAAATAGCAAAGTGACCTACACTTTAGTATAAAAAAGTTAAATGTTATGTCATGAAAAATTTGAAAAATAAGTAAATTGCCAACGAACGGCGAACTATTCTACAACTATGCTTTGCAAGATTGTAAACCTAACTGAGCAAAATAAGTTAAATAAGTTTTTAGCCCTTACCTATTAATATAAATTAAAGAAAAAAAAACGTGAACTTTAAATATAATAATTTGATTGTAAAAATATGGGCACGATTTTTTTAAATATAAATACTCGATATCGATAAACACTAGCTAGAATGCGACAGTCTTTTGTTTTGCCGCGAAAATTCTTGTCTCTGATAATAATACATTAAAAAGAGAGCTCTTATTATATAATCTAACACTCATCTAACTATCAGTGTCTGTATATAAGGGCAAAAAATCAAAGTTCCATCTATCTTTTTTGGACTTGCCCTAAATGGATTGGTCCATACAGTATTTAGAAGTGCAGTACAGTATTCGGTGCATTCGGTTCTCGAACTATATCAAAGTACGTAGTAAGGTTCGGCGGGACTGTAGACATATTTCCGTAGGTACTATGGGAGATATGACGCTTCGCTTCGAGACGCGCCTTCGCTTCGCACCGACCTTTCGGACAAGTAAGTTATGGAATTAGATAGAGTTGTATTACGTTTAAATAGTGGTTGTTCCTTTAAAGTTTAGGAATAAATGAAATGTGTAGCCGTTTAAGAAGTGTAATACTCTTACGATTGATGCAACCATATAACTCACTCATGAAGTGTCAGAAGCTCAGTTTGCAGAGCGATGGGGTAGTGATCCACCGTCGTGAGTTCGAGTCCGAGACAGTGAATTTGTCCATTTTTCATTTATTTCTAAACTTTCTGGTACCGTTTGCAGACGTTTCTGCTTATTACAAAATTAATTTAGTGTACCTTTTTTTGTTTGTTAGTACTACAGTTTAGCAATGATGCTTACTTTAAAAAAAAAAAAATTAAAAATAAGTTATGATAATATGCGTATAAGGTATTAGGTATACAGGTATATTTGTATTATTTGTCCCCCAATGCACTAGCATTATCATTCTGCACCGCTTATCTTGCTTGTCAGTTCATCTCCATTTTGTTTGCACTCATTCACTTTGAACATTCATGGGCTTAGTATAAGGCGGTTATCACACCGACGGTGTGATAGAGGGCCCTTTTCTCAGGTTTTAGGTTAGTTTTCGTTCATGTCGTCTCGGATATGGGTGAATATGGTATCGATGCATTGAGTGTAATGCCCTGAACACAAATATATGAGACGACAAGCGCGAAAGTGGTGGGGGTAGTTGCTGTGACGTCATAAAGTCGGCAGTACAAACTTTTTTTTAATTTTTTTTTTAAATATACCATGTGGCGTACCAAATGAAAGGCCTTTGTGAGTAGATCACAAATATATAACATACTGTAACATTTCAATACTTGGTCTAACAAATTATTTGAAAACTTTTAAAAATTGTACAATCCACAGTTGACTTTCAAGTACTCTAAATTGAAGGAGTCTTAGAACCCTAAAAACTGTAGAAGCACAATTACCCATTGGGTACCAAATCACATTAAACCTGTCCACCGTGTTTTAGGGAGTTGAACACCGACGCTTCCTTGAACCTGCATTTGGAAGATTCCACGGTACGCTCCGAAAGGATGACGCCGTTCAAATTCTCTACGGCTCATGTTAAGGTAAGATTTCAACACTGACTACCACAAATGGTCTCACATTTTGCTTTTATGAAACATGAAAAAATAATTTAAGGTGCGTTTTTAAGCCTTTCTCTAGTAACTTCATCGATTCGAAACTTCATGTCTTATCTTTCGCTCGATAGGAAAAAATCGCGAACTTAGGTCTAAAACACATTTATTAATATTAAAAATTAGTATCTATTCTTGCACCAGGAGCGCGCAAAGTGGAGGAAAGCAAGTAGGAAAGCGGACCCTGGCAAAGGCCTGGATAACGCTAGGTAGAAGAAGGAGAAGTATCTATTCTTGCACAAAAGCTATTAACATGAAAAAATGCGTAACTTAATTACTTATTTTCTTACTACAGTGTCTTACTATTAAATTTTTCCACAGGGCAACATCTCATCCCGCCACATAGTGGTCGTCCGTCCGTCCTACCCCGTGGACGGTCTGCCCGCGACCGTCCAGATCGTCTCTCTGTCCGCTTCGCTAGCCTCAGACCCCAGCGTGAGGGAACTGGTCCAATACCCCGGGCCACTTGTCAAAGGTAACTTGTCCGTCCGTCCACGTGGACGGACTGTCCGCGACCGTCCAGATCGTCTCGCTGTCCGCGTCGCTGGCCTCAGACCCTAGCGTGAAGGAGCTGGTCCAATACCCCGGGCCACTTGTCAAAGGTAAGTTGTCCGTCCGTCCACGTGGACAGAATGTCCGCGACTGTCCAGATCGTCTCGCTGTCCGAGTCGCTAGCCTCAGACCCTAGCGTGAAGGACCGGGCCCAATACCCCGGGCCGCTTGTCAAAGGTAAGTTGTCCGTCCGTCCGTCCAATTTTATGTCACGTTCTACCAATATGCTCAGTTGATAACCTCTTAAGGAAAGAGCTTATTATTATTAAGCCTACTGCAAAAATAGATGTTATAATTTAAATGAAATACCATAAAATCTGAGCTTTTAAGAGGCCCACAGATTACCAGTTCGACGGACGATATCAGCCTTTCAGTTGTTCGGAGCTGTCAAATTTTGCGTTTAACTGTCAGGCTGATTGATATCGTCCGGCGAACTGGTAATCAGTGGGCCCCTTAAGAATTGTCCAGGCGAAAGTAACCATGGCAACGAGTGACACTTAAAAGTTGATTCACCCATGACACCCATGTACAGCGAGCTGCAAAAGTGCATACCCACTATATGAATGAATTCCATTCATAAAGTGGGCATGCATTCAGCCTTATGTACAGTCAAGTGTAAAAATATGGGTGCGTATTCGACATACGTATAACTTACTCAAAAATTAGTCCCATAGTTCTTAATTCGCTGACATAAGAGAATTGAAGACTGTGGACTTTATGCTTTTTATAATAAGGTCCACCGATGTACAGTTAGGAGTGTAGCTGTTTGTACATGTATTGCGCGAGAAAATAGTTGAAATGTATAATTCTTAGTCATTGAATTGATATTTTTTTAATCTCATAACAAATGTCATATTTTGCCCACAGGAGTCACCCATAAGAAGAGCGTGATAGAATACTGCGCGAGCCGCGTCCGAAACGCCGGAGGCCGCGGCGACGTCATCGGTTACGTGTTGCTCTGGCAGCTGTTAGCTTTGTTACTCAAGCAAAATGGGGTAAGGACACTAAATGTGGCTTTCCAACAGAGAAGGGTCCTTAATGCTTCATATACAGTCACTTGCAATAATATGTTACACAACGAAGCCCGCAAAAATATCTGACAATCTTATTTGTAGAACCATAAGAGCGTGTCACATATTTTTGCGGCCTTCGAAGAGTAACATATTATTACAGGTGACTGTATATACCTCAGGACCTTGACATGACGACTCGTCTAGCCTAGTGGGTAGTGGGTAGTGACCCTGCCTACGAAGCCGATGGTCCCGGGTTCGAATCCCGGTAAGGGCATTTATTTGTTTGATGAGCACAGATATTTGTTCCTTTGTCATTCCTGATGTGAACGGTTATTCCTGAGTCATGGGTGTTTTCTATGTATATACTCGTAAGTATGTATTTATCTATTTACAGATGTAGAGCATAATTATTTTCCATAGTATTTTCACGGAAACGTACGAACGTGTCTTGCTATTTCAGTCAGTCTCTGTACAAAAAGTACTGAGGTTGACTGAAGTGTGACAAATACGAACGTTTCCGAGAAAATACGATGGAAAACAATGATGCACTACATCTGTAATTATGTGTATCGTCACCTAGTACCCATAGTACAAGCTTTGTTAGTTTGGTAATGTGTGTAAGATTGTCCCCAAATATTTATTTATTTATCAGAAAAGGGTCCTTATACACATGGAGCGTACCGTAAAATGAAGTGAGTAGGGTTCGCGGGGAGAGTTGGGCTATGATTGGGGAGAGAAGGGATGAAAGGGGGGTGAGATGGGAATTTAAGGCTACTGCTACAAAAATAATGTATTCCAATTTAAAATGGAGCTATAGTAATACTCATAATAAAAAAAAATCGATCCAACAATCTTCCAAAATCGCCTTTGTATGAAAACCCATCTCACCCCAATTACGAGGGACTACGGGGTGAGGTGGGAATTCCTGTTTATCGTCAAAGTTATGAAATGGAACTACCCAAAATAAAATAAAAACTAAAATACAAACGTCCGGAACACTTATTATAGTTATTATATACACCATTCAGTTTGCATATGTAAAAATAAAATGTTATCGAGGTCTGAATGTCAGTTTTGCGCCTACTCACCCCATTTTACGGTAGTTTATTGTTGATGCTAGTGATCAGTTTATTCCGCAGGTGGTGGTCGGTATCGACATCGCCGAGCTTTTGATGAAGAACAAACGTGACTATGAATTCAATTCTAACGCGAAAAATAAGGAACAAGGTTAGTACAGCCATGTATATCGTTTTATTTTAAATTGTATTATACCTCGCGTCGAATGATGGGCCCTATGCTATGACAGTTCATTTTTAAGGTTACCTATATGTTGTGTCTGATGTAAGGCAATTTTGGCATAAAATGGTTTAAAATCTTATGATTAGCGGTGGAGGTTTTTAAATTTAATAATTTACCTCGTTACATTGGCCTTCAAAAATCCAATTTTAATTAAGTTTCTTTTGTTTTGAAATCGAACGAAGCAAAAGAAATTCAACCACATTGACACATCACACGTCACGTCAATCACATGGCCTATCGCGAAACAAGAAAATCGAGATTTCGTTATCTAATCTCTCTATCACTCTTGCATATTCGAGCGATAAAGAGGCAGATAACTAAATTTCGATTTTCGCGTTTACCGGTAGGCCCTTGTTAACAAACCGTCTTGATGCATCAATGTCATATTTTATTGTCTGTGAAAATTTGTCAAAAAACAGTTTAAGGCATAGCATGTATAAGTTAGTCTATGAATTTACTGAGTCGGTAGTGCTGCACTCTGGCGGCAGAACATTGCAGTAATATGCCCTATTGAAAATGGTTTAAGTTCCTTTGACGTTATTGATACTACAGATAGGACCGTGGGCCTTACGGGGTTAATATTAAACATGTCTTCTATTATGTCGTATTGTAAATGTTTTATTTTCATCAGCCGATAGTCGAGGATCGAGTGTGTCAGAGGAAGACACCAATGGAGCACCCGCGACAGAGCAAACCCGTAAGTAATCCCTATAAATATATTTTCATCACACTTGCTAGTAAAAGGTGTTATTACACGTAGGCGATGCGGTCCGTAAATCCTATATTTCCACCTGGCGCGGTAATGGACGTATGAAATTAGACGGAAGTCAGAAAATTTTTACCTCGAGCCTTGCGAGCGTGCTAAACTCCGCCTCCCATAGAGATATCAGATAACCAATAACGATGCACTTAGGATTTTTAATTTTAACAATGAAAAGGGTAAAAGCAGGTAATGAGACAAACAATAGTTATTATAAGGACAGTTTATTAGTTGTTGTTTAGGCTTAGCTTCGCCTTCCCATAAAGATAACCAATCAGGATGCATTTTGGATTATACGAGTATCTTAGTTTGCAAATGCCGGCCGTCACAAAGCCAATGGACGGCAATGAACTTTACCTGAGCTAACCTTTTCTTTTCAACACCCACATTTTTAAGAACTGGTCCTTATTACAGCACCCGAAGAGCCCAATTTCGCGCGGCAGAGCGGCATCGACGAAAAGGCCGCTTTGGACCAACTGAGAGAATATCTGACTTATGGAAACAGGCAGGAGGCTATCGGTAAGTAGTTATGTACTGGAAATCGATCCTTCACCTCTACATTTTTCAAATTAGCTGCCTTTTTACACACCGCCGCGTATATTTCTTTGTATTTATCACTACACCTTATAAAACAAAGTCCCCAGTCGCGACTGTCTGTTTGTGTGTATGTATGTTCACTGTAAACTCAAAAATTCCTGAACGGATTTTCATGCGGTTTTCACCTATCAATAGAGTGATTCTTGAGGAAGGTTTAGGTGTGTGATTTGTTAAGGTTTTGTGTTACCCGTGTAAGCCGGTCGCTAGTTTATGTATATTACTATATGTGCATCAAAATGTGTTACTTAAACTTGAACCACTTCTCGGTCTCTGATTGAGCTGAAATTAGGCATAGGTATTTCCGTATTTCCGTGACGATGCAATAATATGCTAACATGGAGCTGATCTGATGATGCAGTCGGAAGGTAGCCAAAGGAACATCACGATGGAAAAACGTAAACACATTGAGTTTAGGCTCTCGAGAAGTACTTGATATACAAAGAGAAATAAAAATGTGTATCTTAAAATATTTTTGACGATAACTTCAGTAGTACTACTGACAATGCTTGCTTGTCAGTTAACGTTAATTTCCAAAATTTTGGAAAAAATATCGCATCTACAATGTTTTTAATTTTCCACACCTCCAGAATGGGCGATGTCCCACAACCTGTGGGGCCACGCGTTCCAGCTGTGCGCGCACGCGGACCGGCGCACGCGCGCCGCCGTCGCCGCGCGCTTCGTGGCCGGCGTACCGCGCAACGACCCGCTCCACACGCTTTACCACACGCTGGCGGGTCGCCAACCTCCCGAGTCTGAGGTAAGCTCCCACAGGACCAAAGATATATGTAACTCTGTATAATAGTAAAGTCTAACCCCCTTATTCATAAAACTTTACGGGCCTGATTTAGTTAAATTATGTTTTATCCCTTTCTTACAAATACATAAGTCAAAATGACAGATAAGGACAAACGATTATTAGCTAATTGAGGCTTGTAGTGCGTTTATGAATAAGGGGGTAAGAAAATAACGGAGGGGAGGTTGGAGACCATTGGGCAGTTGGGAGGCTGGGGCCTCGGGAAGCTTTATACTAATAGGTCCTGATTTACAAGGGGGTGTCCGAGCCTCCCGACTACCCAATGATCCCCTACCTCGGAAAATCAAGAGAAATTAATGCATACCTTTGGCCTATATACTCGTGTAGATGGGGACACCGTTTGATATTTAACAATTTTAACACATATCAGTGAAAGAATAGGGTCCTAGCCATAATTGCGTTCTAAAAATAATAAAAAAATTAATAGCTTTATATCCATATATATGTATATACATTTGTATATGTATTTTGATATTTTTATTCAGTTTCATTTTTATTTTTGATCTTGTGGTGTGTTGTGGTAAAAATAAATCAAATGTTTTTCTTTCCAGTGGGGTGACTGGCGTGCACACGCCGCCATCATACTGTCTAACACTTCGGCAAAACCGGAGAACGAAACAAGGACGCTTACGCAACTTGGTGAATACTCTCCACTTTTTACAAGCTTTTATTCAACTTGTAATTCTGAAAAATTCGTTGTATATGCCAGGATGTTAACCTTCGTATCGTAAATACAGCTAGATTCAAATTTTCCTACCTATAATTTTGTACGATAGGCGGCACGGCGCGGCTACAGCCCAATATCAACCTTCGTGCATTCCGACAAGGTTCACTATGACGCGCCACATATGGCATGCAAAGAGTGTTCATAAGTGTTTTCTATTTCCTCAGGTGACTCCCTCACCTCCCGCGGCCTCCTCTACTCCGCCCAATTCTGTTACATCTCCGCCCGCGTCCCCTTCTCCCGCCACCCCCTCGCCCCATTCGCCCCGCCCCCCTCCGAGCCGACCTCGCCGCCTCGCCTCGCGCTGCTCCTCGCCGACTCGAGGGCCGACTCGCTGAACCAGCTCGCTACTAACGAGGCGATATTCGCTACCGAGATATACGAGTACGCGCTCTCGCTGAGTCAGGACTATTGTATCGGTGAATTGCAGGTTAGTAACATTATAAGTTAACTTAGCTATATAGGGAACGAGCTATGTTATGTTGTGGTATGTTGAGATGGTTTCACCACTTGGAAAGAATGGGTGAAAGAAGGCTTACAAAGAGCGTAAATAAGGCAGAAGTAGAAGCGGGAGTTGGAAGAGGTAGACCCCGGCGGACTTTTTCTGATCAGACCGGGGAAATCCTGCAGAAAGGCCGGGTTAAGAGCACCCTAAACCGGCGAGCGTGTTATGAAAGTGAAGGAAGCGAAAGAGGTATGTCAGGATCATAGCAAGTGGAAGTCCGTGGTCTCTGCGTACCTTACAATTTATAGCATATAAGCGCATTGCGAATATTTTATTCTTATTTTATTCACCAAACTCAGCGATTTTTTGATGAAACTAAAATGCTTTGATAATTTTATTAATTTCTACTTTTTTATAAGCTTTTATTTAATTGCGATGTATTGTATATGTAAATGTAAACTTTTCAAAGTTAGACCCACTTCCCATTATTCAATTGAGCAGAAACTTCACACACATTTGTAAGCTGGGTGACAATAGAATAATATGGACCACCGAGCTGATCTGATGATGAAGACATAAAGTGGCCATGGGACTCTGATAAAGCACGTAACCTAATTGTATTTGGGTTTGTTCAAATTGTCTCCTTAATTGCATATTAAAAGAAAAGTACAGTCAGCAGTAATAGCATGTATCAAATATTAATACTTTATTTTTATTGCCCAATTTGCTTTGATTGTTTCTTGTCTTCTTATTTTTTGTAAGTGTGTATGTATACTATGTATGGAAATGATATGGAAGGCACAAAACCAAGATAAAATTCCTAGTGCACGGTGGTTGTTTATTAATTATATTATTAATAAACAAAACCTGCAATGCATATAATTACGTTTGTACAGTCACCTGCAATAATATGTTACTCTTCGAAGGCCGCAAAAATATGTGACACGCTCTACAAATAAGATCGTGTCAGATATTTTTGCTGCCTTCGTTGTGTAACATATTATTGCAGGTGACTGTACCCATTTAATTTAAAATAAATCTTTAATTATCTTATCAAAGCAATGAAATGCGAATGTATTATTTATTACATTATACACTAGTTTATTTATTCTTACCCCTTAAAATTATGGTATACAATTTTTTCTTTTGAGTTACGATTGGTTTAATTTTACATACTCTTGTACACTCACGGACTTTAATTAATGAGCCATTTATAGCCATTAAAGTCCGTGACTGTACCTAACTCCCAATTTTTTATATTTACTATTGCTATAAACACGTTGAAAAACGAGCAATCGTAACGCATAGGACACATCACTGCGTATACGCTGCATCGAATTCCGCTGTTGACGTTTCTTTATTGTTAATGTGTTGGTAATGTAAATTTACCGTTAGATTTTTTATATTTCTTGCTTGCGTGGCGTTTTCTTAATATGCAACTGAACTATTTTACCATGATGGTGGCAAACAAGGTTACTCGTCGCCTTGTGGTTACCTTGCACCGACATTTGCTTGTGGCATTGGCAAGTGTTGCAGTGCGAGGCTTTTTATTTAAGTTTTTATTTTTATTTGATGCAGTCACAATACATAAAAAATCAATTTATAAACCCCATACCCCATATATCTTCCAGACGCCCAGAGGCGTATATAAAGTTTCCATTTCCGTTCTCTGTTTTGAATATTTATTTTAACATATTCAAAATTGTATTTGTCTTGGTAAGTTTTGATGTGTGCGGCGAGAGGATAACTTAGTTACTCAGTTTAAAAAAAAGACGGAAAAAATTCACCGATCACTAAATATTCTGGATTTCGCATCAAGCCCGCAATTATTACTGTACATCGGTGGACCTTATTACAAAAGGCGTAAGGTCCACCGATGGATAGTTGAGAGTGTGGCGTACAATTCCCCCTGGCTTGTCTTCTGGTCGCCGGGGAGGCACCAACGCGAACTGTGACCCACACGCACCTTTTTTCATACACACTTTGCTGTTTGCGATAGCTCTTAATTAAAAACCAACTAAAAATTCTAGACACCGCATCGAACTCGCTTCTAAACGTTTCAGTTATACAAATTCTTTAGTTTAAATATGTAAATAAACGTTTCAGGCGTATAAATTCCTTCTGGCGTGTCGTTTGGTGGACGCCGGAGAGTACGAACGCGCATTGGCGTATACGGAGGCGCTGGCACGGGCTGTGACGCGATCGCCGCGGGACTATCCGCAGCAGCTGGTAGCACAGCTGTACCAGTTGGCGGACAGGTTAGTTTTTAACTTTTGATCGCCAAAGACGTCAAATGACACTCGCGGCTACAGCCGTCAACTAAGAACATATCGAGATAGTTCACGATGACTCCCCGCGCACGATAGGCGTGGCGTTCATAATCTAACTAATTTAATATCAGTGTTTAATATGGCAAATCACTATTATTGCCAGAGAACTTCCTGGTATAGTAATAAGACAATGCCAAAACGCATGGCACGTTGGTAAACAAATCTCGTATTATAAACGATATTTTTTCGACTTTTACACTACGACGTAATACGATCAATATTTTACAATCAGAGTCTAAATATATGTATATGAAACCATGCTCATAACTACTACCGTATCTTGTTCTGTTAATCAAAAGAAAAATGTGGTAACTATGTATGGGATGCATACAGAGTTACTGCGTTTTAACTTTGAGCAGCAGTAGGATACGAGATTTTTTCAAAGTAGTGACGTTATATTTACAGGCTCAAATATCACGATCCGGCACTGAACGAAGACCCACCCCTACTAGAGGAGGGTGAACAGAGTGAACCCTCCCCACGCCATCAGCAATGGCTCGATGACGTCGCCGGGGTGGCACAAGTGTTAGAGGTGACTATGGTTATGTTAATTGTATATTACCTCATGGCGTTCTCATCTGGGTAAACTTTGGGAGGCTCTACATAACAGTACGTGACAATTTGTGAAAGTGCTAGAGGCAACTACGCTTATGTTTATAGTATATTGCCCAGTATGCCGTATGATAAGTATGCATCTGGGGCGACCCCAAGGTATGTTCTACAAACATGACCAGCCTTTAGTAAATTTATGTTTTTGAGAAAAGGTTATTAACTGACACTTATATGACACATGTCACTGAGATATCCTCATATCCTCCATGTGTATTCGGGTAATTCAGACTACTTCAAAATGTCGACTAACTCTGATAGTCACCCATAAATCCTTCATATTAGAGTCCATTTTTGGAATTTCCCGATGCTCTGAACTTTTCGTAACCACCCGAACATCTTAGCTTTCAGTGACATCGGTTTGAAAATATAGCCTACTTATAGTTTATTTACGTGTCACAGGCGGAAGCGGAAGCGTCGAAACAAGTGACGCCCGTGCACCAACCCCCGCCGGTGGAAATGTACGCACCCACACAGTACTCGTGGGAGCAGACGCCACAGGCGCCACCTGCACCAGAACTGTACAATACGGTAAGTATACGTCGAATACCCCGACGCAAAACGAGGGGTGTTATATTTATATGTTGACGCCAATGTCATGTCTGTCTGTGGTATCCTAGCTCTCAAATGAATGGACTGATTCCTATGCGGTTTTTTTTACGTGAAAGCGAGTTTCCTTGCGGCGGTTCTTAGCTATGTTTGATAAAAATCGATCCAACAGTTTGAAGAGTATCAGCTCTTTACCAAAATGATGATAGGCATTTTTGACATAAAACGGATTTTGTTGGTAAATTTTTAATGGTAACACAATTTTATCAACTTAAGACCAAAGACCTGTGCACGCCAGATGCGTGTGCCCACGTACGTGTGCGTTGTAATATACAGATTCTTACGAGAGGCGACACACCACTTGCGTGACGTGTGCGTGCACGGCTCAAACATTTTAGCGTGCAGTCTACGCACACGCAGCCGATGTGCTCTAGTCTTTAGTCTTTTGAACTATTCTTAAATCAATTTAAAATAAAATTTTGCAACCCTTTGATATTTTTAAAAAGGCAAACACATTTTTTTCCGAACAGCAACCGGTTCAATCGGCGTACCCGGAGCCCTATCAACCCGAGCCCTATCAACCCGAGGAACCATACTACCCGCGTCAGCAGTCCACGGAGTACGCGGATCCGGAGTATTGGCCGCAAGACCAGTATCAATACGAGGTAAGTTAGATAGGCATACCTACTGAAATATATGGATAAGTATAGAACTGACTAAATAAATTTTTCGCGTAAAAAAAACATCTACTTTTTCCTAATCATAACACGATATAGATGTAGTGCATAATTATTTGCCATCGTGTTTTCACGGAAAGGTACGAACGTGTCTTGCAATTTCTTTTGTCTCGGTACAAAAAGTACTGAGGTTGCCTGAAGTAGCAAGACAAATACGAACGTTTAGGCACTACATCTGTACCGAATATGCCCTCAAACTGATCCCTACTATTTTTTTACACTTGTATAATACGATGTAGTAAAATATAAAATTAGAAAAAAAAAACATTGTTCTGTTTTGTGCATTTGGTGATGGTGTGCTATTTCCGGTCAAACACATACGTACAAAAAGTCCGTCTAACCTAACATTGCACCGACTTGAACATAACAAAGTGAGGGAGTGTCATTATAAACGTCATAATTTCATAGAAATTGTACATTAATGATGACATTGCCACACGTTGTCATCGCAAATGCCATGCAGAGTTAGCTTGGTCCGACTCTAGATAAAAATTAGTTTAAAATCTCCAACATAAAATTTTGTAAATATTTCACAAATCAAATAGTAATTCATTTCATATTTTTCCATGCCGCCAGGAGGGAAAGGTATAGAACCACATTATTTTTGTGTGAATGCTTTAACACCATAAGTAAATACCTTAACTTTAGCTCACAAGTACATTACATTTTCTTTTGAAGCTTGCGTTACACATACACAACACATAATATTAGCACTTGCGTACACAACACATTAATGAATAATTGATTAAGTAACATATAGAGAAGGCCCATTTTTTATCAAGAGATTAAAAAAAAACTTCTCTATTCTAATGAATACGAGCGTATAATAAATTCGAAATATTCTTTCCACTGCGTTACAAATTTTATCTATTTTTCTTAACTCAGTGGACAGTTCCGTTTAATGTACAGTTAGTTATATTAGGCCCCTAAAACGGTATCTTGTAATCAAGGCTCGGAAAATGCCCGCCATTTTGAAAACATAACCCTGTTCCGTACAACAGAGACTTCCTCGTACCTACAGTACCGGCCAATAATATATCACCTCCATGTTTTTACGCTACAACTTTTTTTTATATTTATAACTTACAAATTCTATAGATGAAGTGCATATTTTTTTCCATCGTATTTTCTCGAAAACGTTCATGTTTGTCATGCTACTTCAGTCAACCTCAGTACTTTTTGTACCGGTACTGACTGAAATAGCAAGACACGTTCGTATGTTTCCGTGAAAATACGAAGGAAAATAATTATGCACTACATCTGTTAGTAATTTCCACTTCACTACTTTAGGTAGTCTTGTAGTAGACTTTTGTGCGAGCGATGAAAAAAATTGGTGTCATGTAATGGTTTTTATTAATATATAGTCTGCTTCATATTTTTTTAATAGAGATTTTTAGTAATACGCTGGGAGGCTCAGCATATTACTAAAAAGCTCTAATCAAAAATATGGCCCTAATATTTTTTTTATTAGCCTATTTTAGTGTCCCACTGCCGGGCTAAGGCCTCTTCTCGTTATCTCCACTCGACCCTCTAAACCCAATAAAAGTAACCTTAAAAAATGGCTTAGTTGCGGTGATCTATGCTACCAACACAACCCAATCATACAAATTAGTTTCATACATCTATTTCTATCTTTACACATCATTTACATATCACCACTCTACTTAAGTTCTATGTATTATTAAACTGGCCATATTTAAATGCAATATTTAACTGACGAATTGTTATATTATACTTATCAGAAATTTGTTACATTATTTAAATCGGGATATCTGTCAATAGACTGCGCAACATTGTCCGCGCAAAATTTTTATTATAAAATCAATTATTTACACTGGAATCTCACAAAATATTAATATGTGGCATAAAACAATCATTTTGATTTCAACCACGAGATATAACGTTAATAAGTGATTGAAATCTCTT
Organism: Cydia splendana; assembly: GCF_910591565.1. Classification (NCBI taxonomy): domain Eukaryota; kingdom Metazoa; phylum Arthropoda; class Insecta; order Lepidoptera; family Tortricidae; genus Cydia; species Cydia splendana. The sequence goes on along the minus strand of NC_085987.1, from coordinate 1,950,029 downwards.
ATTAATCTTATTATAGTTATTATCATAGACAAATCAACAACTTACATTTTATTTTCTTTCATTTCATTCAGCTTGACCACGCCTTATACGTTTTTCGTAATAAAAAGAATGTAAACCGATTGAATCACGTTGAAAAAAATAATTAGCCGAACCCACTAATTTAAAAATTAACTGAAGTAATTAAGAAATATATTTTGCACAATATTCTACAACCGATTTTGTTGTTACAAATCGACCTGCTATAGTGTAAACAACGTTATTTACGGTATTTGACGTCTGTCACTCACAACAGAAATACTACGTAAAATGTTTTGCACATCGAAATCACAAAGGAAAACAACTGCACTGCGAACGTTTACGTTCTACGTCTTTTTTTTTTTAATTTTAGGGTTGGCCGGACACCACCGTTATGAATCGGTAGTCGTCTAAGTAAATCGATATGAATTTTTCATTTTTCTTTTAATAAAAATAAGGAAAAGGTGGATAATTAACTGTAAATATGGATATATTTATCGTCACTTAACAGACAACAAATTTGACACAGTAATAACATAAATAAACTTTAAAATAGATCCCCAGTTAGTTTCAATTTTGACAATGGGTGCGACCTACTCGGTAGCTTGCGGGAAAACCATATAATTCTAGCTTTATTTAAATCTCAAATAAAAATTCATTATACGTCACAATTCGATACCTCAGTCTACGTGCCATCCAATCGTAATCGCTTGCTGTGACAATCGATTTGCGTTAGTTACATCTCTATATACGTCAGTCATAATGTGTCAAATACCGCAAATAACGTTGTTTACACTATAGTTGGATGCTGATAAACAATAATGTGTTAACCCACATGAGCACCGTTTTGAGAAAATGGCGGCCAAAGATTTTTTCTTGGTTTTTGGGTGTTTGTTCTAAAAATTTAAGATATCGTTCCTACTGTTGAATTTGTCAGTTTAAATACAATGAATACTAGTTATTTATAATTATAATATTTGAAATAAATTTAGATTTGTCGCAATAATCCCCTTTTTGTTTATTGCGAATTGCACGATGACGTGAAACTTTCTCAAGAACTTGTCATTATACTTAACACTGTTTTGCTAATTGTGTTAATCTACCTTTGAACTTATAATCAACATGTTATAGCACTTAACTTGTTGTTTAATACTATGTAATTTAATATACACATTTGGCAATAATCAATCAAGCCTCATAATGCATTGATATGATAAGTTTTTCGATTTGCAAGAATGATTCAAGTGTAACAAGTTATTTAAAATCATTATACTTATAAAAATAACATTATTTTACGATTGTGCGTACATTCAAATTGTTGAACTTGGCATTTAATGAATTCCTAAGAAAAACTACAGCATTTTGCGGTTTTGTTTAATTTATTTCGGTAAACTTATCTCAAAAACAAAACCCTTCAAAACTAGTGCGATTGTTCTTTATAAATACGTTATATCGATCAGCTTTAGTATTCACCTTTTGAAAACCACTAGAATAGGGAATATTAGGCAAAGCTCTGCGTAGGTGGCACCTTTGTGGCACATACAGTAAACAAACCACATTGACACATCACAGGTCACGTCAATCACATGGCCTACCGCGAAACATGAAAAACGAATTTTCGTTATCTAATCTCTCTATCACTCTTGCATATTCGAGCGATAAAGAGGCAGATAACTAAATTTCCATTTTCGCGTTTACCGGTAGGCCCTTGTTAACAAACCGCCTTGATGCATCAATGTCATATTTTATTGTCTGTGAAAACTTGTCAAAAAACAGTTTAAGGCACAGTATGTATAAGTTAGTCTATGAATTTACTGAGTCGGTAGTGCTGCACTCTGGCGGCAGTACATTGCAGTAATATTCCCTATTAACAGATTTGTACACAAAATTCGTAAAATCACTTATCATTGACACAATTTTTAGTAGGTACACTTACCTTCATAGCACTTCTGGTAAAACAGAACTAATGGAATGTGATTTCCGCAATAATGAGTTAACCTCTCTTAAGTCATTATTGACATTTTAGTATGCGTTCTGCCCATTACTGCAATAAGTTAAGGTACTAAACGCATTAATGCAAAACAGACAACACGTGTTAACGGATTTGTGTTAACCTTTTTTCCTTCTTTTGGAATATTTATAACTTTCAAATCACTAAGGTCATTTTTGCAAAATGAAGTCGAGCGGATCAGCTACAATATGGCATTAAAATCTAATTTTTTTAGTTTTTGTGGGTTGACACATTATTGCTTATCAGCATCCAGTTAACACATAGTTCTCAAGTCCCAATTTTTGTGTAAGTTAGTAACAAAATACCTTGATACTTTTATGCAAACATTTATTTCAGTACGTTTCGTTGTGCGGAATATTGACATAAATCCCAAGTCCCAATTCTCGTAAGGGCTAATGTATGTACATAGAGCGATGAAATAAAAAATAAAAAACTGCATCTCTTTAGTCATATTATTAGGCAAAAGAAATTCAATCGTTGTATTTAGGTACATGATATATATTGTCATTGCAACTAATATCTCTCGCGTCTAATATTGGTCCCTATGACAGTTGATTTATATATGGAGTAGCTGTGACTTAAAATGATTGTAGATTTTTTTAGCAATACATAGATACCGTAAATATATATTTTTTTAAGCTCAACATAAAGATACTTGAAGGAGCTGTCATAGGGACCATTATTCGACGCGAGAGGTATAATGGCACGGTGCAAACTTATCGTGGTCGCAATTAGATTCACATTTCAATGTACCATCGCCCAAACTGTTAACTGTACATCGGTAGACCTTCTGCCTTTTGTAATAAGGCCTACCGATGTACAGTTAGGAGTGTTGCTGTTTGTACATTATCCTTACGAGTTCACAATAAAGTGTCCTTATAAAATTGTTTGTGTCCGTCGCCGCCGCAGCCTCCGCGCGTAAGTACCCGCCGCGCCCCCACCGCCCGCGTCCCGCCCCGCACACTACACACCCTCCCCTCGTTCGACGAGTCGTTAGAAATGATCGAATACCATCGCTCGCCCGGCCTACGCAAACGCATACACCCTAAGAACAAAACCGTCAATGTAGGTTTCGAAAGAACGTCGCCCGGTAGGATGCGCACTATATCGCGGGGGAGCAGCGAGTCAAGCGATAGCAAAATGAAACCGCTATCCGACTTGGATATTCAGATAGCTCATAGCCCGCAACTAGGCGTCTCGGCCAACGAGCCGACTAAATCGCAAATGTTTGAAGCGAATAGACGCGGACGCTACGGCAAAGTCATAAGCAACACTGTAGACACTTGGGCGAGACAGACAATCCACGTCCGTGACGGCACTTATAAACCTCTCATATTCGGCGGGACTTATCCTATAGAAGTACCCGCTTCACCGCCCGAGGAAAAAGAAAAAATATTTAAAAAAACAGTACCCGTCGCTGAAGTGAAAGCTACTATAGACCAAACGACACACAGGCGAGAGTTAAAGAAGACTATCGAACGCAGCTTAGACAGATTCGAAGCGATACTCGCCAAAAGAGATCCCACCAATAAAAGACAGGCGTTTTCGAAACGCGTTGTCAACACTTTCGATATAGACGAGCCGGTGAATGTTGGTGAGACGAGAGATGTCCTGAAAGACAAGGATGCGAGATACTACGTTTCGGGGCCGAAGACGTTTAATATTGACGAACCTGTGGCGTTTATTTGAGGTGCAGTGAGTTCAGGTCCGAACGCTTAGCGCTGAGCACTGAGCGGCCGGCTGTGCGTGCCCGGGAACGTGGATATATTTTTTATTGATATTTATTTTTAACAAAAGAATAAATAATCGATGAGTTCGATCAAAAAGAACATTACGCATTTTTAGAAGCAATTTTCATAAAGCTTTTGAGTAAAAATAGTTACCAATTTTATTATTGCGTTTTCAACTTATATTCGTGTTTTTTCTTTCTATCGAGGGAAAGTTGTTTAATCAGGTATCAAATCGATGATGTTACTAGAATGGCCTCAAGATAGCTTTCATATTTTTTGCCAACCGTATTATGATATAAAAAAGAGCTACGGTTTTTCAAAAACTGCTGGCTGAACCAACTGCACCTTAAGTATTTTAGGGCGGCAAAAGCTGCATTTGATGACGATGATTATATTATTTAAAAATAAGTTGAATCAAAAATGAAAAATAACTAATTATTAAAGTAAGCACGCTGATCACGAAGAATTACGTACATTGACACGCCATTTCCCATCTCTATCGCACGCGCATAATTATGCTGCTTTCCCACCGATGTAGCCGCGGTCAATGCCACTGAATGAGCGGGACAGCAGTATCATTATGCGCTAGCGATAGAGATAGTAAAAGGCGTGTCAATGTACGAAATTCTTCGTGTTTAGCGTCCTTATGTTAGTCTGTAAAGTGGTAAAAGTACAATTGTTTACAATAATTTAAATTTTTGTGCAGCTAAAGCTAAAGAAATCTCAGTTTTTGTTTTATTTATAATAAAATTAAATTGTTTATATATATTTCAATGGTTGTACTAATATGTTGCATCAATGTTTTTTTATATACGAACCAATGTACAATTTCAAGTTGAATAGTTATATTATAATTATAAAATAAGTACGAGACAGGTCCTCACACAACAAGTGTTATCATGCTATGTGCAGTCAGCAGCAGAAGTTGCTAAGCGGGCGAGGTGTTCAAAATTACCTTGACACGCTCTTATTCTCTTAACAATAAAGTCGCTTCAAGATCATTTTGAACACCTCGCCCGCTTAGCAACTTCTGCTGCTGATTTTACACCAATGTTTACGCAGTTGATTTTTTTGTAAACGTTTTTACCATGCGGTACGTTAAATATATAAGCTTTTTATAGAAAATATATACTATAATCAAAGATGTGTAGGAAAAATGTGATTTTGTTCTAAAGTATTAAAATGTTAGTTGAATAGTTATTAAAGTAAGGACGATAAGCATGAAGAATTTCGTACATTGACCCGCCTGTTCCTATCTCTATCGCACGCGCGTAATTATATTGTTGTCTCGCCCATGATGCCGGTGTCAATGACGCTGTGCGACCGGGATAGCAGTATATTTATACGCGTGCGCTAGAGATAGGAACAGGCGGGTCAATATACGAAATTCTTCATGTTTAGCGTCCTTACTATACATTTTTTATTAAAATTGATATAAAGTTTTGTGACATAATAAACATAGTCACAATTAACTAGTAGGTAACGTAAATCAATAGTACAATAGTTAGTTCTCTATATAGAAACGTTAAGAGTCGGACCAAGCTAACTATGCATGGCATTTGCAACTGGCAAGGTGTGGTAATGTCATAATTAATGTCAAATTTCTATGAAAATACATCAATATAGTTAAGTGTGAAATAGCGGTAAGTGTGACTGGCCTTCACGTTGGGGCCTGTTACACATTGATTAGCAGAGGTCGGAATTCTTGTAGCATTTTTGAGCTGTCATAGGGACATCTCGTTTATCGACTTCCGATTAGTTATACATAATTATGTATAGCGATAAATACAGAATACAATATGTAAAATATGATTACGATTAGAAGTAAACAACATGCAGTCTTATCGCGAATGAGCGATCTCTTCGAGAAAACATTTAGATACCAACTTTTAGGAAATTATAAATAGAAATTAAAATAATAATATTTAATTGTTTCTTATAAATAATTTGTTTGCTGCTTACGCCTTTTAAACAATTTTCGAAAGAAATTGCAACGAGAATTGCATCGAAGTTAGTATCCAAAGGTTATCTCGAAAAAATCGCTCATTCTCGATAAGACTGCATGTTGTTTACTTCTACTCGTAATTATATTTTACATATTGTATTCTGTATTTATCGATATACATATGTATAATCGGAAGTCGATAAACTAGAAGTCCCTATGACAGCTCAAAAATGCTACGAGAATTCCGACCTCTGTTGATTAATGTTTATTGAGAGTTCATACATTGGCTACTTGCGTAGGTATAGTGGCAAATGTATGAACCTCGCAATAAACAGTAATCAATGTGTAAACAGGCCTAATGTGAGGGCCAGCCACACTTACCCGTATTGATTGACACTTTGTTCTGTTCAAGTCGGTGCAAAGTTAGCCTAGACGGACTTTAATGTGCAGATGTAGTGCATAATTGTTTCCCATCGTATTCATGTCATGCTACTTCAGTCAACGTCAGTACTTTTTGCACCGAGACTGACTGAAATAGCAAGACACGTTCGTACGTTTCCGTCAAAATACGATGGAATATAACTATGCAGTAAATCTGTACTAGTAATTGCATAGTGTGAATTATGTGTCGTAATTTATAAAAATATAATAATTATACATTTTCTGTTATTTATCAAACTTAGAAATCTGTCGTAAAGGCACTAAACACATAATAAATGTAAATGTGATACTGTTGTAATGTTTTGAATTGTATTTTTTTAATCGTATTGTAATCTCCATAGTTCGATGAGTTGTAGCAAAAAATCAAGTATTAAATGTTTACGATATATAAAATGATTATAATTTTAAACCGACGGCTCAGCTATTAAACTTAAAAGTATACAATTGGTGTATTGCAAGCGTGGCCTGCGCTATGAATAATTAAGAAAACACAACAACATGGTCAAACACAAACACACACACATCACATATGCACACGTCATCCCCACTACGCTTTCTTCCCTCGCTTGAATAAATGTTGTACTATGTATGTCTAATCACTGGTAGATATGTATATGTATAGATTGAAATAGTCAGTCAATAGTGCACTTTACTATTAAAACAAAATGACATGCATTAACGACACAAAACTCTGTCTTAGCGTTTTTGCTGATATTTTTTGAGCCTAAGTTCAATGTGTAGAATATTGTCTATAAATGAAGACCGTCAACAAGTTCTTTCATCGCTTGTAACTCTAGCGTTTGTGCACATACTCCACTTATACAAGGTCTGCAGAGCAGGAGTAAAACTCTTCCTTTCGTACTGTGCCTGAACGACGTACGTATGCAAATACGAGAGTTCTTGCCCTATGGGCAATTGTGCACTACAATCAATTCTACTGTCCGGCAGTCCGAGTTTTCATGGTCCGATATGGCATGAAAAAAACGGATGATTGGCTTGTGCACTTGTCCGTCTTTTTACTCGCAGGTGCGGCGCAGTGGCATGAAAAAACGGATGATTGACTTGTGCACTTGTCCGTCTTTTTACTCGCAGGTGCGGCGCAGTGGCATGAAAAAAACGGATGATTGGCTTGTGCACTTGTCCGTCTTTATACTCGCAGGTGCGGCGCAGTGGCATGAAACACACACCCCCCCTAGCCCGCCCCCGCCCGGCCAAGTCATGAATAACACTAATTCCAGACGCAGTGCACAAGCATAAACACGTTTTTCATAGCTGTCATCTCGGACCGGAAAAAAATTGTCCGGAATGGGGAAAAGTAAAATGTCGGACGGTAAAATTACGTCTAGTGCACAAGCTACTATATACATTTAATGGCGTGCCATATCGTACCGTAAAAACTCGGGACTGCCGGACAGTAAAATTCATTGTAGTGCACAATCGCCCTATGACGGTCTTCCCTGCAATACCTTTTTATATGCCGGTCTTTGCCACATTGACCTTAGTCTTATGGCCACAAAAACTAGCTGTGCAAGTTGTTTTTGTAGTTCATTAAAAAGAAAATTAATCGCATGTGAGAAAGCTTGTCAAATCGATGTTAAAATCTCCACGACTGACGCTTTGCTTTGCTGAAACCTTAAGAGGTAAAATTACCCGAGCTCCTTTTTGAATTTAGGTATTAGAGCCGTTACGCACTGTCGATTGATTGCCGGCGACTCAGTCGAGAGCGACTGTGACTTTCTATAATTTGTATAGGCGTTTACGCACTTGGTCGACGGTCGCCCGGGCGACTCGGCGACTCGCTACGTAGTGGCGACGCATAAGCGACTGCTGGTCGCTGGCGATCACTAGGAACACGGGTTCAAATGGAAGCGTTCACACTGCGAGCAACTGTCGAGACGACAAATTTTTATCCGTCTCTCTCTCGAACATAGTTGTGAAGAACACAATATGTTTTAGTGATGCTTACGCTCGGCTTGGTCTCCTGGAACTAGTTGCCTATGTGTTGGTCGCCGAGAGACCAAGTCGCCGGCGACTAGTCGACAGTGCGTTACAGCTCTTAAAGTCTTTTACTATGCCTCCTGTGTTTTTCCTTTCTGTTTTCACGACCGTCCGAAAGAGTACTGTTTTATATACAACACCGAAATCTTATCATATTCGTCCAATCAGTCACATGAAAACTTGAATATACATTAAATAGACGACTTTATATATCATTTGAAATGAAGTCATTATAAAAAAATATCTTATGTTTGAGTAATTTACCCAAACTGTCTAACAAGAAATCCCAAAAAAATTACACAGAGAATACTTGAATAAGTTGAATATTATACACGGTGTTTTTTTTTTGTTAAATTCCGTTAACTTCGGAGTATGGCCACATGGCAAATGTACAAATGAACTTACATTTAAGGAATCTTAATGGCATTTTAAGTTAATTTTCGTTAATTTGTTTAAATGTTGTTTTTATTTTTTATTAAATGTTGCATAAAGAGTTGTTGTAACATGGGCATTATTTTTGACTGAACTAAACAATTCAAAACGATGACATGTCAATGTTATTTCGATCGTACAAGATAATACTTGCGTTTAGCAGCAAATGTATGACATCGTTCTAAACTCTAAACACTAATCAATATGTAAACAAGCCCTAACATAACAGGGCCTTATCAGATAAAAATAAATGATTATTTATCTTTAAAATTTAGTTAATTACAATACCGGTGTCTTTGACAAATTAAGTTAAGCTCAGGAATGCCCCCTTGAAATTAACGGAGTTTAAAAATAATACGGTGTATAACATCTGTATCGATTTATAACGGTTACAAGCTGTTCAATAAATCATTAGCTAATCATCGCATTAGTTAGCATGCACCTAAAGTCAATGCTGCCCAAACAATATAATGCAAATAATCTTTCCCTGGATATTATAAAAACAAGCTATAAAGATGTAACCTCAACTTATATGTCAATACATACCGTTTCAGGAAGATTTTGTTATTTCTAACCATACTCTGAGAGTTGAATATGTACCTTATATGTATATGCATTTTTTAAGGTTCAATTTAGCCTTTTTGAGCCCACTGTGGGGCTTAGCCAATTTATATAAGACTGTCCTATAAATCGTATAAACAATTAGTTATGAATAAAAATATTTGGAATAGTTATGCGTCTTTTACACAGTTTTCATAATACCTAGAGTGTTATAAACCATTTCGATGATGTTTGATCATCGAATTTTCCATTGAGAAACGGCATTGTATTGACGCTTAATAAGTTATAATAATCTATCGACGGTTTTGAAATAGATCTTAAATAAAATCTTCCGGGAGGGATTAAATTCATTCACCTCGCACTCTACACAAACAAAACACGTACTCTATCGACGGTCAGACGTTTGCGTTGCGTATTCTGTGCGTGTGTGGCACAGGCGCCGGCGGACGCGGGCGCGGCAGCGGGGCAGGGAGCGGACGAGGCTGACGAGCCGAGGCCTCAGATCACGATGCCCGGGGCGACCGCGAGCCGGCCGGCGTTGTACGCGGACTATGAGGATGATAGACCACCTAGTGCTGATGTGAGTAAAACCTGTACGAGGTCAAGGCCGGATCCAGGGGGTGGCCACGGTGGTCATGACCCCACGCCCCTGGGCCCTGGGCTGTGTCTAGAACAACAGATGATATATTTTCGTTTGCAAAAAAAATATTATAATTTGAGAATGTGACACCAGCTGTGTGCATGTAGACGTGCACGTGCGCCAACATTTTGGAGCCGTGCATGCATACGTCACGGAAGCGCTGTGCCGTTTCTCATAAGGATCTCTATATTACAACGGACATGTGCACGTCTACGCACACGCATCCAGTGTGAACAGCCCCTAACTGGTCGTATTGCGATAACTTAAAATGAAAACTAAAATAAAAACTGACGATTTTGATATATCCCATATCTTGCGTTAACAGCAACATATTTAGACAATTTTAAAACCTTAAGTGCCACTTGCACCATCCCACTAACCCGGAGTTAACCGGTTAAACCGTTAACGCAGTGTCAAATTGTACTGGGAACCAAGGTAACTCCCGATTTAACCGGTTAACCTTGGGTTAGTGAATGGTGCAAGTGGCCCTAAGTTGATTAAACAAGGCCTGTGAATGCTTACTCAAAAATTGTTCTTTATAACATGTTTTAATGATACAGACGGACCGCGACACGGACACTCCAAAGCCAGCCAAGAAGTCGGACACCAAGAAACAGGAGCCACAGAAGAAATCTGGCTGGCTTGGCGGCATCTTCACTAAACTCACGCTGCGGCCGCCCAACCAGATGATACTGCCTGACGACAAGAATCCCTCTGTGAGTAGGACTAAAAACTCGGTAGGAAGGAGGGAAAGACGTACGGAAATGCCGACCCTTCTCTAGTTAGCATAAAATAAACTGAAATACATGTGGCGGAGGCCGGATAGGATTCAAAACGACGTCATTAAGCTATCGCGTCGATCGCCGTAAACCCCATTACGGCGGAATCCGTCCAGATTTCTCGACTATATCAAAAACACTAATCAAAATATTTGATAAAATAATTTGATTTGTTCCCAAAGTAGCATAGAATATTTCAGAAATTAGATGCTAACAGATGGCTATCTTAGAATTTTCTCTAATCCGAATATATTTCATTTAGAATCTGGTCACCCAACCAGATGATACTGCCTGACAAGAACCCCCTGCTGTGGGTAGGACTAATGGGAGTATGACAGTACGGGAAAGGCATAGGTTTCTCTAGTTAGCTTTAGACTTTTCTCTAGTCCGAATATTCATTCATTTGGAATTTGGTCACCCAATCAGATGATACTCTCTGACGACAAAAACCCCTCTGTGAGCAGGACTAGTGGGTATAAGACAGTAAGGGGAAGGCGTACCGAGATGCCGACCCTTCTCTAGACGAATTTAAACTCTCTAGAACTTAGAATATGTAAGAAATTAGGATTTGGTCACATAACTAGATGACACCATTTTATTCCAGCTAGCGATTCAGTAGCGCGTTAGTAGCGATGCAGAATATTGTTTACGTGTGCCTGAGTATATGACATGGCCAGCGTCAGCACAGATGTAGTGCATAATTGTTTTCCATCGTATTTTCTCGGAAACGTTCGTACTTGTCATGCTCCTTCAGTCAACCTCAGTACTTTTTGTACCGAGACTGACTGAAATAGCAAGACACGTTCGTACGTTTCCGTTAAAATACGATAGAAAATTATTATGCACTTGATCTGTATCGCGACTGTATCGTTACTGTATGCTACTAAATCGCTGCAAAAAGTTCCTTAGGCATAAGTTTTCAAGCAAATGATTCGAGTAATTAATAAAGTTTTCCAACATATTTTGTTTATATTCGCTCTTTTCCTACAAAGATTCTTATTGATTAAAGCCAAATAAGTATAAAAATATCTCCATAAGTTGACGAGCCCCAGTGTAATAAATAATCTTATATATTTTTAGTATATTATTTCCTTTCTGTATTATTTATATGTATGTTTATGTATTTATTATACCTATGTTATATTTCTTCTCCGTGTTCCTTTTCATAATTACTATTCAATAAATATGTTATTTTTCATGGCTTTTTAATATTCTCCTGCTAGCTATCCTGCTACCTACTTTAATTATTATTTTTATTTAATATTTGTTGCATAAAAGAAAATCTTACCCTAAAAAAGGAAAACTTAACACCAAGAGGCACCTCTACCTGTCAACCTTGTTATATACTATATAACCCTTTTACCGTCCACACGTACATGTGGGTGGCTAACCATATTTTTTTGCGCTGTCAGCCAGGCGACAACAGTCACATAGTTTGTTTGAAGAAATGTTATACTACGTTCTACTAAAATGCTACGTAGTTGGTACCCATTATGGATTTTAACTATGGATTAGGGCTTATAACTGCCATAAAATGTATGTTTGTTTATTATAACTACCTACCATAAAACTTGGATTTTAAAAGTGACCCAAGCGACCGTAACCATGGCAACGAGTGAAAAGAAAAAGTTGATGCACCCATTTAACGTGTGGCACAATAATCTTTGCAATAAAAGAGCGAATGTGAACTTTAGCTGAAAATATGTAGGTTTTGGCAAAAAAATGCTAAGTTTTACGTGACAGCTACTATATACAGGGTGGAAAGGCACGACGATCCTTCCCGGAAGTATTAGGTCGTTTAAGTGATACAGAGAGGATTGGTAATGGTAAGAATCGTTAGTTGAGTAAAAAAAAAATTGCAAATTTACTACTTTTTAACTGTGGTGACAACCCTATAGCATGTGCACATCACGGCTATAGATTAAGGATCTCCGTCGGGAAAGCTCGGGACTTTACACTTTTTTCCGATCGTTGACAGAATCGCAATGATGTATGAATGACGCATAAATGTCAGATAAATCAAATGAATGCAAAAATATTACAAACAATTTTATTACTTTCTTAGATAATTACTTTTTGCCAATATTTAACACTATCTTCTCTTCACATACGGTGTTCAAATGTACCTCCGTGTCTTACAACGCCGCCGCAGCCCGTGCCCGAGTATGTCGATGCACATGCGATAGTGTATGCTCTTCGTCATTTTTCCTCCGCAGATTGTCCTCCGCAGAAAGCACCAATTAGCCTTCGTCTCATTTCGTCCGCAGTTTCACATTCCGTTTGGTACACCATATCTTTTACACAGCACCACAAATTTAAATAGCCACGAGCATCTAACAACGGCATTTTTATTTGACGAATATGACATTAAATAAGTAAAGTTCAATGAAAATTAATTCCAAACATCAGACGTTTTGTCTATTTCCTACCACGCAAGAAGGTTTGTTAGTTTGGTATTGAAAAAGTATTTATTCTTGATTTATTCTAATGTTCTGTTTTGTATGTACATTTGGTGCCTCTAACACAACCTACTTGTATTATTTTATTATTTTAGATAGTTTCCAATTATTCGAAAATAATTTTGTGAAACGTGTTAAGAAACTAAAACCTTTTTATCAGTCAAGGAAACCAGAGATATTTATAAGACGATTGCGTACTTTTGAGTGGTTGTCAATGTCACCATTTGAACTGTCGTTGTAAACAACGTTGTGGATAGTATTATTAATATTAAGGAATAACATAATACTTCATTCAAGTATTGAACAAGTGGAACCACTAAGAAAGCGAAAATCCTGCAACGATTCTTACCGTGTTGTAAGCAGACCTATAAATGGTTAGATGGCAACAAATTAGCATAATTTCCTGTCGTATACTGATTGTTTACAAGTAAGTTCATTGACCCTGTCACCTGTTAGGGTGAGAACAAAGTAGTTTTTTGCATGGATGTTTAAAAGGCCATAATTTAGAAACGGTTGCCCATATTAACATAGTTTCTATGGAGAAAATATAGAGCTTAGGCTAAACTATCTCCCATTTCCGGAAAGGATCGTCGTGCCTTTCCACCCTGTATAAAATGGATGGGCCATCATTCGACGCGAGAGGTGTAAGTGTATGCTGTAACGACTAAGGGTCACTTGCACCATCCTACTAACCCGGGGTTAACCGGTTAAACCGGAAATCCAGTGACAAATTGTACTGGTAACCATGGTGGCTCCAGGTTTAACCGGTTAACCCCTGGGTTAGTGAATGGTGCAAGTGGCCCTAAGAGAATTTTCACGTTGTCCGATCCGATATCAGAAGTCGGATACGACCACAAAGAAGTAAAATTTAATATGTGGTAATTTATATTTATTTAATCCATTTAATTAATAATTATATGTAATTCAATATAAAGCATCAATACAAATAATAAATAATAAAATGACGATACGCCATATGGCACCCTCTAGTGGCTGTATTTTTTTCACGGGTCATCCGACGCCCGATATCTTTCTTCGTGCTGAGGCCACAATCACAACTCACGATGACCTTAAGCGTCATTGGCGTTGAAAGTTATAAGTAGGGTGTGCTCCCTCCGGTACTAGTTTCACAACTCACGACGATTATAGGCGTCATAAGGGTTGAAAGGGTAATTACTAGGGTTATTCTCCCGGTACCAGTTCTCTATACAAATTCAGTCCTGAAACCGGGAATTTCCGGTGCTTGCCATAGTTATGTACAAAATCCGTATGTACTGTAAGTCCCGGTAGCATCATAAGACAAAAAAATATTTTTGTATTGAAATGATAGACTTATTCGTTTCCGAAATCAAGTTGCACTACAGATATTTTTGTCTGCCACAAAGTAAGTTTTTCTTAATTTATTTCAAAATTTATACCTACAACTCTGTAAGGACCTGTTTCGTTACAAAGATAATTATAAACATTCCCTCCATTGTTCAGATCGTGTGGGACGCCGTGAACAAGCGCTGGCAGAACCTGGACGCCGACGGCGAAGAAACGGCGTCGGTGCCGCCGCCGCCGCCCAAAACCGCCGACATTCCTGCTATGCAGTAAGTACTGACATACAAACATTCTCTCCATTGTTCATATCGTGTGGGACGCTGTGAACAAGCGCTGGCAGAACCTGGACGCCGACGGCGAAGAAACGGCGAAGAAACGGCGTCGGTGCCGCCGCCGCCCACATTTCGGCCATGCAGTAAGTACTATCATAATAACGGCATCCTAGTCTAGTCAGTAGTGACCCTGAAATGAAATGAAATGAAATGCGTTTATTTTGCTTACCATTATGTACCGATAAGTTGGTAGAGTCAATTGTATTATGTCCAGATAATGTCAATACTTTATATTAGTAGGCATGCAAAACATTTTAAATCCTATTTATATTAAATTACATAATCAATTATGTAGCCGCCGTGCAGGTCAGGATCTCGACGACTCAAATAAAAAGCTTCGATTTGAAGTAAACTATTATAATTTCAATAGGTACTGGTTTTACAATGGTTCCTTGACTAAACGGTTAAATGTAAAAGTGGTGTGGTAATCGTATGGAGGCTGATGAAAGAGTGATTTGCATAATTTGAATGTCCGAAAATAGTGGTTAAGATTTGGGTGCCTCTAATTGGCCGCGATACATAATATGTGGAGCGCTCCTATTGGTGCTTTAGAAAAAGCTTCCAAATACTAGCCGAGCCCGACGGCTGCGTTTAGTTACTGTATTATACAAATAAAGGTTGCGTTCGCAACAAATTACAATAACATTAAATAAGAATAACAATAATTAAGACGTAGACGTCCTAACTTAAGACGAAAAATAAATAAAGCCAATAATTAATAATAAATAAAATGTCACAATATGAATAAAAATCTACGTTTAAATATTCCTTAATGCTATAAAAATCTGTCTACGAAGCTGCAGGGTAAAATCCTAGTAAGGGCATTTATTTGTGTGTTTATCACGATTATTTGTTCCTGAATAATGAATGTAATCTATTTAATTTGTTCCCTAGTTGTAAATAATGTTTTATTTATCTTTCAGTACGTCGTCACCACTACAAGCGCCGCCCGCGGCTGGTCTGCCGCCCGCCGCGCCCGTTTCCAATATTTTCAAAATGCAGAAGGGCAGACGTAAGTATTTAATACTTTTTGATATAATATATCATTTAAATTGATCTAATAATATAATAAGTAAAGTGTATTCAACCTTACGTGTCTTATTATGTAAACAAACGTGACGTCAAAGTGTCAATTCAACAATACGATAGATCTAGACATAGTAATGTCAGGTGTTTTTGAGGTGATCCGTTCGTTACTGCGATTATTGACGAAAATCTTATTAGAAATGATATCTTTCAGTGGTTATCTGGTTGATTTCAATACTTTGTGAGTTTTTTTAAATATACAACAACATTTTAAGTTATGATTATTGTGCAATTAAAGAGGAAAGTGTGATATTGCTGGCAACCCCAGGCTAGCATACACAAAAGTACAAGAGCTCTGCAAGTTTTATTCGAAATTAATATATAATATCGCATTAAAATCTGTGTTCGTGCATTCAAAAGTTTTAATAACCAATGGACTTCTATGTATAAGAATAAGACATCTAGCTGAGGCAGATTAACATCGAAATTAGATACCGGTAAGAATAAACATCCGACCGTTTCACTTTGAAGTTTATAAACAAATCTGACGATGTGTTTTACTCATCTATGATTGGACGACACACTTGACAGGCGTGCACTATTACCAACCGCAGAAGCCAATTTAGTGATACCAGGGCAAAAAATAAAAAACTGAGTGCGTTCAGAAACTAAATCGATTTTAAGTATCGATTATAAACATCGATTATACCTAGAATCGATTCTTAAACATGGGATCAAAACAAAATATTGTATGCTTCAAATGCAAAAGAGAAGTAAAAGATAAGGGCATCATCAAATGTTCGCAATGTTCAATGACGTTCGACAACGAGTGTGTTAATATGGTTCTCAGCAGAATTAAAGCGATGACTTCTAGACAAAAAGCCAATTATAAGTGCCCAACATGTCAAACCATCAACAGACAGAGTGGAAAGACTGATTGCATTCGCGCTTCGTCCGCAAATAAAGCAAAAACTCAGCCCAGTGCCCAAAATGAAAGAAGTACCTTAGCTCAGACAAAACTAAATAATCAAAAGTCCCCCATACGACTTGCGGAATTAACAGGACCTGAACAATGCAGTACTATCCAAGAGAACTCAAAGAAGATTACTACGTCACTAAACCATTGTTCCTTAAATTTATCAAATATCTCGAAATCATATAGCGACGCCCTTAAATCTTCATTCTGTAGCGTCAACAGTTTTGAGGCCTTAAATTCTACTCCCAACGAAACGACGACTGAAGACATTGCCTCACTTAGCCTTCCAAATCTGGAATCTCAAAGCTCCACTGTCGAGGAACTTAAAATCCAAATCTGGAATCTCAAAGCTCCACTGTCGAGGAACTTAAAACCAGGATCACACAGCTAGAAGAACACCTTCAAAGTGCCGATGCAGAGGTACAAAAGCTTCTAAATGAGAATTACGAGCTTCAGGACGCGCTACGTGAAACACGGAAAAAAGGCGACTTTTATCGCAATCTATTACAATGTCAAGCGGAAAAATCGCCCATTAAGACCCCCACCAATAAAACTAAGAAGCGCGATAAGGGACCGATTTTAAGCAAAGAGTCATCGTCAGATTCTACAGGAACAACCTCACCTTTGTCTAGAAAGAAAACAGTAAATAGATTAACAACTACCGCGATAGAGCCAGCGTCTGCGCAAGTCACAACTAATCAAATCATAGATGTGGAATACGAGATCGATACAAACTCAACAAAACCAGCCTCTACCACACAGGCCACTCCAACTACAGACTTGTCAAAAGTATCCTTGCAAAACAACGAGAGTCAAGCAATTAAATCTAATAACATGCACCAGGATTATACCAAGAATAAAATCTGCATAGTGAGCGCGAATAATACGAATAAAGTGCTCCTTACTGCACAACGTCACCTAGCTGAGTATGATCTGTGCCATTTTCTGTACCCACATGTAGGAACAAAACATTTGTTAAAGGACTTACCAGGTAAGGTCAAAGGGCTTACAAAGCGTGACCATTGCATTATATTAATTGGTGAGGAAGACTTTAAAGAATCACAGAATTATTCTAAGTTAGTTACTGTTCTAAGAAACGGTGTCCAAACCATTGAACATACAAATATCATTATTTGTGTTCCAACCTTCTACTGTGGACATGACGCAAACTTGTTTAACGGAAGAGTGGAAGCTTTTAATAGATTACTATACCTTGACAATGTAAAGCATGAATATGCCTACATTCTAGATAGTAACAGAAATCTGGTTTATGACTATACAATGTTTTATAGGAAGTCTGGCCACATAAACAACTCTGGTATAGAACAAATCTTTCAGGATTTAAAGTCATTCTTAGACGACTTAACCTTCCTCAATATGGACACCAATAACACATTGTATCAGTCAATATCAATAGACCCTGACGTAGAATCCATAAAGAACAAATCAAGTGGCTCTACCGTTAATAGAATCACAAACTACTTTAAGCCCAAGAGGAAAAGTGGAGCTGGCCAGCTTTTTCGTGAATAATACTAGAGATATATTAATTTTGCACCAAAATATAGCTGGAATAATTAACAAAAAAGATATTTTTGAACTCACACTAGACAATCTATGTAAACAGATAGGGGAAATTGACATTATATGCCTAAGTGAAACATTCATTAAACTTGGAGTAGAATCAAACTTGAAAATTAATGATTATAGGGTAGCAGCTTTCTATTCACGTACCAATCAAAAAAGAGGGGGAACCTGTATTCTGGTTCGCTCAGATATACATTACAATTCAACATCTAGGGAGATGTTAATGAGTTTTCTCACGGTTATGATTTTGAATGCTGTGGTATCGAAATTCCATTTGTAAACCTTTTAGTAATATGTATTTATAGAACACCTTCATCTAACGTATATATATTCTTTGAGGCACTTAACAATCTCTTAAAAAGAGTCTGCCGAGGGAAAAATAAAAATATCATATTGTGTGGTGACTGGAATATTGATATGATTAAATGTAACACTCAAAGTAGAGAGTTAAAAAGTATTCTAAGTAACTACAACATAATTAATTACATTACAAAACCAACGAGAAAGACATCATGCATTGACATAATAGCTAGCAATATTCAGAAGGGAATACCTGGTATACACACACTTGGCTTATCTGACCATGATACTGGTCAAACTTTATCATGTAGTCTTAGTATAAAAAACAACTTTTTGAAAAAACCTTTAGTGTGGTATGAAAAGAAAAGAGACTACAGTGATGAAAACATTCAGAAATTTATAAACGCTATTGCTTCGCTTTCGTTCTCCGAGGTCTATGAAAACAATACCACAAACGCGGCCTTCAATGCATTTCACGATTTATTTATGTTATTTTATAACCTCTGCTTCCCATTTGTCAGAATCAAGCATGTAACTAAACCCACTGGGAACGTGTGGATAACAAGGGGCCTTAAAAAATGTTGCATTAAAAAAAGAATTTTATATTGTAAGTATCAATATTCCAATTCTAATAAAAAAGAAAATCTTAGCCGCTACAAACAATACTGCAAAATTCTTAAAAAATGTATGAATGCAGCACAACAAGCAATTAACCTTAAAAAAATTCGAAATGCCAAAAACGTGTGCAAGACTTCATGGAGCATTATAAAAAAAACATGTAGCTCCACTGCAGAACCTTCTGAATTAAAAGAAATTACTCATAACAATATTACATACAACAACCCCTTAGAAATTGCAAAACAATTTAACCAATACCTAATAAAATTAACAAACAACAGTAAAAATTAACAAACACACTTGTAATGTAACATCCTTAATTCATCAAAACAGGCACACTATATTTTTCTTACCTGATGATCATTATGAGATTTTTAAAGCTATAAGGAACCTTAAAAATACCCAGTCTACGGGCTACGACGGCATTACTGCAAAAATCTTGAAATTAACTGCCAATATTATCTCATTACCATTATATCATATTATAAATCTGTCATACACAGAAGGGGTATTTCCGGATAGGCTCAAGATTTCTGTAGTGAAACCGCTTCGTCCTCGTCCTATCACTTTAATCCCTGTCCTATCTAAAGTTTTTGAACGATTAGTTTTTAGGAAAATAATCGACTTTCTAGCCAAGCATAATTTAATAACCCCCCAGCAGTACGGTTTCCAAAAGAATAAATCGACAACACATGCCTGTTTCGAGCTAATACGAAACGTTATCTTAGGTTTAAATGACAAAGCAGCACTTATGCTGGATATGAGTAAGGCGTTTGACTTCATGTGCCATGAGACCTTACTTTCAAAATTATATAAATACGGCATAAGGGGACAAGCATATTTGTGGTTGGAAAGCTATCTCAATGGACGGCAACAATGTGTTGAAGTTATGAAAATGGTGAATAATCACAAGGAGTCATATAACTCACCCTACGTGGTAAATAAATGTGGCGTCCCACAGGGCAGCATACTGGGGCCGATATTGTTTCTATTATATATTAACGATTTACCTAGAGCCACACATAATGATACGATACTCTTCGCAGACGATACAACTATTATAATTAAAGAGACGAATGGTGCTTCTCTATGTCATAATATTGCACAGACGCTAACAAATATTACTAAATGGTTAGATGATAATAATCTTAATGTAAATCTAAAGAAAACACAGTTAATCCAATTTCAAACTTACAAAAGTAAATCCTTTGATGTAACTACCGACTTTAATAGCGTGCAACTTAAGGAAACGGATGCTGCAGTTTTCTTGGGTATACATATTGATAAAAACTGCAATTGGAAAGCTCATATCAACTACTTATGTAATAAGCTAGATCGTTTTGTTTATGTTTTGTATCGTTTGCGTTCTATTGTCTCTGAAGCGGCAGCAACCGCAGCCTTTCACGGCTATGTATCATCACAAATTCGATACGGCTTAATAATATGGGGCAACTCTACCGAGGCCGATAGAGTCTTTAAAGCGCAAAAAAGATGTGTGAGATCATTATGCGGGGCCCACTACTTAGATAGCTGCAAGCCATTATTTAAAAGAAAAAAAATACTGCCTTTACCATCCTTGTACGTGTTCGAAATGTGTAAATTTGTTAAAAATAATATAGGTTTGTTTCAAAAAAAGGGCAACGATAAACGGCACAAACACGACCTAGAGATACCGACGCATCAAAGGCTAAAGCTGTTCCAAAATAACTGCTATTGTATGGCTGTAAATTTGTATAATTCTATTCCTGTTGGTATAAGGATACTAGAAGGAAAGGCTTTTCAAAAAAAATTGTATAGTCTACTATTGGAACATTGTTTTTATAACTTAAATGATATAAAACAACATTTTAAAATTAATAATTTTTAGATAGGATTTAATTAAGTAGGAATTTGACATTGATACACATTAACATTTTTGATTTTTTCTGTATTTTTTCTTTTATTGGAAATTTAATTTGATCATGAATGCTGAAATTTCAGCCGGACATGTAAATAATTGTACAGTTTACTGTTGGAAAATCGATAATGACATGAATGATTAAAAATTTATACAACTATTTATAATTAACAATATTTAGATAATTTAGTTTAGTAATTTGATATTGATACACATTGACATTTTTTTTTTCTTTCTCTTCAACATTATTCTGTACTGCTTATTTAATATTTGTTATGTAATTTTGTGATAAATATTTGAATGCTGAAATTCCAGCCAGACATGTAAAGAACTGAATTTGTATATATTGACATCTTATTTATAACTCGTGTTTTATCAAATAAACGATTATCTTATCTTATCTTATCTAAGTAATTAATACTTACGGTATAGTATATCATTTATATGATCTAATGATATAATATGTAAAGTGTATTTATCCTTACGTGTCTTATTATGTAAACAAACGTGACGTCAAAGTGTCATTCCAACAATACGACAATCTAGACATTGTAATGTCGGTGTTTTTGAGGTGATCCGTTCGTTACTGCGATGTTTGACGAAAATCTTATTAGAAAAGATATCTTTCAGTGGTTATCTGGTTGATTTCAATACTTTGTGAGTTTTTTTTAAATATACAACAACATTTTAAGTTATGATTATTGTGCAATTAAAGAGGAAAGTGTGATAATGCCTTCGAGAAGTGTTTGTTTACATGATAGAACAAGTAAGGATGAATACACTTTATACCATTGAATCATACTACCATTTCCCGGCCTCTGCAATAACTTACTATTAATACCTCCACTACCTCCAGACATAAAGAAGTCATACGTGGATGTGTTCAACCCGAGCGGCGCGCCGACGCGACCCCTCCCGCCGGCGTCCGAGGTGCTCGGCCCCGGGCCCGCGCTCGGCGCTCCGCCGCAGTACATGCTTCCACAACAGGTAAACGTAACCACCGTAACCGGAAAGTCTAATGCTCAACAACATAATACTTTCCGGTCGGTGCTACATCTATTGTCATTTGACAGTACTACTACTACTACTTAAAGTACTGATAATTCCGCTACTCGATGCTAGATGTCGACTATGAAAATACACATTTTTTTGGTACCAAAACTGATGTATGGAGTGAGCACTCTTGTCTTACTATATTTCTCTATGACGTAACTTTGGTTTCATGCATAGATGGTAGGATCCTATAGATGTGCTATACGCGTGCGTCCGTGAAGGACAGAACATACGCAATGTGACATTATTATTGGTCGAGTTCATTTATTGCCAACCATAATCCATACTAAATTTACGGTGGTGGTCAATAAAAAAAAATGTGAGACTGTGACAAGGACAAACAATAATAGCGCTTTCGCTGCTCGCTTGGATACATAAGACTATCCCGTTCGGTCATTTTCCCCCACCCCTCATGCCTGATCTAGTTATACTAGATTCATGGTTTCATTGTACCTTCATTTCATTATACCCATTACCAACATTCCTCGATCTCAAAACGGAATAGTATCAAAATGTGCTTACAAGTTTGCTATAACAAATGTTTTATGATTTATCCAACACGCTACCAGGAGGCGGACAACGTGAATGGCTACTAACAGGTATACACGCCAACGAACTAGAATAACTATAGAAGTCTGACTAGATCTCAAAAACCGGACAAGTGCGAGTCGGACTCGCCCACCGAGGGTTCCGTACTTTTTAGTATTTGTTGTTATAGCGGCAACAGAAATACATCATCTGTGAAAATTTCAACTGTCTAGCTATCACGGTTCGTGAGATACAGCCTGGTGACAGACGGACGGACGGACAGCGGAGTCTTAGTAATAGGGTCCCGTTTTACCCTTTGGGTACGGAACCCTAAAAATGACCCCACGTGTATTGTGCCCCGAGCCCCGAGCGACACAACTGTACAAACAGCAACACTCTCAACTATCCATCGGTGGACCTTATGCCTTATGTAATAAGGTTTACGAACTGTCAGTTAACAGTGTGGGCGATGGTACTGCGCCCAGCTGGACAACGTCAAATATTGTAATGACGCAAAATATGGTTTACATACAGAATTTGTTTTAGCCAATCAAAATTATTTGTGACTAATCACAACTTTTTTAATAGCGGGAAATTTTGTATTCATGATGCGTGTAAGATAACTGTAAGTCATGTGGGCCGTTTTTTGAAATCAAAAATGTACTGAGAACTCTTTCTAAGAGTTTTTAATCCTTTTTTTTACCTTGACCGCCAATGACGTCAACAGACGCGCGCGGCTACAGCCCAATATCAACCTTCGTGCATTCCGACAAGGTTCACGATGACTATGACACGATGCTTAAAAGAGTTTTTTTAATTGTTTATTTACCCAATATTATTTTTATTTTCTTCCAGACCTTTGACCCGTCTCAATCGCAGCCCGAGGACACCTACAATAGTGGCTATTGAAGCCCTCCGATCTCCACTAGGCCACATCTCGCCGCACACGTCTCATAGCCGACCAACGACGAACATCGACGGATTTTCACGTCATGACTGGTTTTCACGTCATGACGGGTTTTCACGTCTTGATGGACATACATATCCTATAGATGACCAATGAACGCCGATGGGTGTTCACGTCAAGACGGATATACACGTCTCATAGCCGATCAATGAAGATCGACGCGTTTTCACGTCTTGACGGATATACAAGTCTCATAGCCGACCAAAGAACGCTGACGGGTTTTCACGTCATGACGGATATACACGTCCCATAGCCGACCAATGAACACCGACGGATTTATACGTCAACACGGATATACACGTTTCAGAGCCGACCAACGAACACCAGTGATGGATTTAAACGTCATTGACGGATATACACGTCTCATAGCCGACTATTATGATGATTGATGATGAAAGCCATACAAGCATGAGAGAGACTTTACTAAATATTACGGCAATATATATACCAAGGATTTTTCTTGATACAAGCCAATACAAGGACATTAACCCTTTACCAGGCTGACAGTTCTAAAATGACAATGGAATGTCAGTCTTACTCATCGAAAATAGAACACATGTTTGAAGTGCCGTATGTGGGAAATATATATTCCTTAGCCTGGTAAAGGATTAAAGGTGTAACTAAAGTACAGTCGCCATCAGATATATTGGAGCTGCCGAGGTGCTCAAAAATATCTGAATAGGCACTTTAACGCCTTTACAATAGAGGTGTGTTCAGATATTTGTGAGGGCCTTGGGTGCTCCGATATATCTGATGGCGAATGTTCTAAAACGGGTGATGTTAAAGATCATAATCGGTGCAATCTGGAAAAAAGTTAACACATTCACTGCCAGCGCGTGCTACGCGCTACGAACATAGCCGTTAACACGGTTTTTCTCGTTTGTAGCGAAATGCGCCTACTAACAGTGAACCCGCCTAGCCCACCGCCCGCCGCAGTGAATGTGTTATTTTTTTTGTAACATCGCAGAGTATCAGTATTTTTCCTAGGGTGGTATTCCATCTATCCAATATATTGGCCCAATGTATATTGCGTCTCACATTTTGCTTAACCTTTTGAACGCCACAGACGGCAATTGACGTCAACGCAAAATCGTGACAACGACGCCAAAGACGGCATTTGACGTCGATCGTTTTTTGATGAAAATCTACTGAACAACACCCCACTTTTAGGTTGGCATTATTTATTCACAAAACTAAATTTTACCCCCGTGGCGTCAGTGGCACGGCAAATGGATGCGCCGTTTGGCGTCCAAAAGGTTAATGATAGTGCGACGCAATGATATTGGACAAAGAAATTGGACTGTGACAGATATTTAACGTCACGACCCGATCTCGACATAATACTTGGTCAAAATTGGAATACACAGTCAGTATTTTTGGATGACCAATTCATTTAAGGAAGCACGCTTAGCACGACGAATTTGAGGCGGCTGTTTCTATCTCTATCGCACGTGCATAATTAGATTGCTGTCCCGCTCACATAGTGTCATTGACTGCCATGGGCGGGACGGCAATATAATTACGCGCGTGCGATAGAGATAGGAACAGGCAGTTCAATGTACGAAATCCTTCGTGCTCAGCCTTCTTTAACCATTTAGCCATATCGCTAAATCAGGATGTTTCGATGCTATATAAGTGCTCTTTTATATACACCAATAATACATGTACATTTATTACATACATTTATTAAGGCAGCTGTATAATAATTAGAGTTTGAGCCTTCGACAATATTATATAAATGATGTTAATAAAGCAATCGAAAAAAAAAAATATTTGGTCCAGTTGTTGACTGCGCATTTTATGTTGAGGCTAATAGAACGAAATACGAATGAATAAAATACACACAAAGGTTAAATACTTAATTTTGATTTTAACCTCGTAAAGCCCAATGTGCATTTCAATGTACACTACGTTTCAATCTAATGAGCACCTTTTCAGACCCAAATAAATTAGCATTTCTTTTATTTCAATGCTTTCTCAAAAGAACGAAATTCTTCCCAATAACTAGTACAGATGCAGTGCATAATTATTTTCCATCGTATTTTCACGAAAACGTACGAACGTGTCTTGCTATTCAGTCAGTCTCCGTACAAAAAGTACTGACGTTAACTGAAGTAGCTTGACAAATACGAACGTTTCCGAGAAAATACGATGGAAAACAATTATGCAGTTGCCTCCTAATGAAAAATTTTTTTTTCGAACTGTCAAAATAAATGCTGTCTACATTTTGTTAATAATTTGCTGGTGCTTTATTTCGCGCATGTGGTGATATAATTTGCTTTAAATACATGCAACATCCCTATCGGTTATGCGACAAGGTTCAAATTAAAACATTAGGAAAATTTTGACAGTTTTTTAATGTCTTTGTGTGTGTTTTGTGTAACCTCCTCTCCTGTTACCGTGCAATACCTATATAACTGTGTCATTAAATTTTATTATATCTTTCAAATCAACATGTATCTTCAAAACTCTTTTATTGCTGTGTCCCGAGACATTTATCGTGATATAAAAGTGTGTACATATTTTTGATCTCTTCGTCCGTACAGTTACCAATATCTAACCGCAGAAGGCTCAGGCTTTAGCAAATACTTATATTACCACAACACAATAAATATGATCGCGAAAATTTGTACATAACATTTCTAAACTAAGTTCAATGTGGAAAAAACCATCTACAAGCTCTTTCGTCGCTTGTAACACTTAAAGAAGGTCGGTAGAGCAGCAGGAGCGAAGCTCTTCCTTTATGACTGTCTGAGCGACGTACAATCGCCTGCGCTAGCGGTGTTCCAGTTAAGAAAAATTTGCCTTGCACCTTACTACCTGCTACCTACAAGGCGTTCGAACGAAAATCGCCCTAAGGGTGGAACACCGCGAGCGCAGGCGATTGTACGTATACAAACACGAGAGTTCTCGGCCTATGACGGTCTTCCCTGCAATACATTTTATATGCCGGTCTTCTCCGTAAAAGTTCATGCAAAGTTTCATCTAATTCATTTTACTTAGTCACTTCGATTTTAAGGGGGCGGCGCATTATAGCCGCCAACAGGGGTCGGAAACTGGTATTTGCTCCTTACTAAAATACCGGTATTATTAAGTTCTTTTTCGTTCTTTGGTTTATTATTTCATTTTTAATTGGACAATCTTATAATTATAACACAAAGTCGCCACCTAAATACAATGTTTCAGATTCAGTCAAAGTTCAATTTCAGTTTTGACACTTCGGTGACGTGGCGTCCGAGTGACTGCTTTTGTGTTTGACACGGCGTCGAAAAGGCTAATGGTGACAATTGGTTGGCAACCGACCCTTAATGTTTCTTTGTGAATATTTATGTAATTATCAAATGTGATGTACATTTTATCGCGTAAATTGAAGCAATACTATTAAACTGTAGGTAAATTATAATTAAACATATAATGCGACTTGTGTGAACTAAAAGCTGTGTCACAGAAAATACAGTGGCCCAAAAATACTTGTTGATAAATTAAATCAACAATTAGTCTCAACACTAAAAGGAGAATATTAAGAAAAGTAAGAAAAAAATTGTCGACATATTTTTGGGACAGCCTGTACAACAGAAGTTTGATTTTCATACGTTATTGTGTACAGGGTGACATTTACAATACCGGTCAATAATATATATACCGGCTAACATGACTGAATAAGTAATTATGACACTAATAGCTCGGTTTTCGAAATCTTTTATTTTCTTTACTGCTGCTGCAACCGGTTTTTGTTAAAAAAGTGTATTTTGGATATTATATTATTGCTCGGTATTGTAAGAATTGATCAGAAATCTATTCGTAATATTTGTCTTCGGTAACTTAGTAAGAGCAAATCTATAATTAGATAAGACTATGCAATAATTACATAAGTTCGCAATATTTAAGAAACGTAATCATGATTCACTATTTTATTAGGAATACCCTAAAAGTGATATTTCTGTGAAACTATTTAGCTTAATATCGCCGAAAAGTCTTATAATTTCTGATCATATTTTGATTATAACCCGGTCACCCTGTATAGAATTTGTGTATTAATAAACAATATAATTATACTTTAGTCATGACGTCACTTTTAGGGGTCATCCATTAATTACGTCACACGAATTTCTAGGTTTTTTTACCCCTCCCCCCCCTCCTTGTCACACTTGGTCACATTTGGCAAACCCCTCCCCCCTGGTGTGACGTCACATTTCTTCAACGAAATCGGCAAATATTTATTTAATATTTTATCAAAATATTTTTGACAAAAGAAATATTAGTAATTTTATAACCCAAAACTGATTAAGAAATAAAATTAAACGAATAAAAACGATTATCGTTTCAAAAACTTGTTATTTAAATGTATATTGGCGTATAAAATAATTTATATAAATTTTCGGTTACTGATGAAGTTAAAGTGACGTCACAAAGTTTGTGACTCCTCCTCCCCCTTATCACAACATGTCACATTTTCTTGACCCCCTCCCTCCCCCTAAACGTGTGATGTAATTAATGGATGACCCCTTAGATTCACACTTGCGACAGCCTTAAATCCATTTTTATAATGATATTCATCAATAACAATTAATTACGTCCATCATTTTATAGACAAGATAAATCAAGTGGATTTTTTTTTTCGAATTATTGAGAAAACTCGTTTCAAATACAATAATAAAATATAAATCTTATGATAAAGGGGTTCTATATAATCTAAGCGTTGTATCATGTTAGGCAATGACTGGAGGTATGTACTTATATTGTGCGAGTTTTATTCACTTTAGGGCTGAATTTAATTTTTGTTTCGATTTTTTATATCGTCTATCGTCTGAATTGTGTGGAGGGTTATCTTTTCTGAGCAATAACAGCGCATGTTTTACTATGCCCTATAATTTCTTCCACTGTGTTACAAAATTATTTGTAATTTTCGTAACTCAGAGGAAAATTTTAACAATTATTTTTAAATTGGGAATCTTCATGTCTAAATACCCTTTGAACACCACGCCTCGCCTGTCGTGTGCGGCGCGTCATTGTGAACCTTGTCGGGATGCACGAAGGTTGACATTGGGCTGAAGCCGCGCGCTTCAGTGACGTATTTGGCGGTGGCGGCGGCGGTAAAGGTTTAATTTGGTCCACATTAAAAATAGTCGACAATAATATAAATTCTGCCCTTTAATCATGTTCTAGAGTTTTTATGTTTTAGATTGAGTTCATCAATTGACAACATGATACACATAACAGTAGCTGTCACAATTATATTTTTTAATTGTTCTCTTATTTGACATTTAGTTATAGACTGTCAAACAACTTTGTCAGTAGAAAACGGCGCGAAATTCAAATTTTGTATTCCCTTTTTTCTACTGACGGAAATGGCTTGACAAACTATATGTCTCAATATATCGATGATGTCATTGTACAATATTGCTTTTTGTGTATCAATATTGTCGAGTAGGTAATCTAATAAACTTATTTCGATTTTGTTGAATAAAATAGCTAGTAAAACTAAGAGAATGCGTCGTCACGTCTCTGTGGTAAAAAGTTAATAGAGTTAAACCAAGAAACCTGCAGTGATTATGACAGCACCCGCAGTGCCAGTGTTATTTTTACGTCATAATTTCATAGAAGTTTGACGTTTAAAATAACACTGGCACTGCGTGTGCTGTTAAAATTTTAGCAGACTTTTCTTGGTCTAAGTTTGTAATTTTAACATTATTTATATCCTAAAAGTGACTTATAGTTTATTAAATATAAAATGACACTCAATATTGACTTCTTAGCAGAGACCTTTGTGAAATGAGTAATATAATGAATAGGATCTAATGGAAAAGATATTGTAGAGTTATTGAGACGATAAATAGCATGTTTCGCGGTTGAGATTGGCACTTTCACTTGCTTTGTTAAATCATTCTCGTATCCCTCACTATGCAATTTAATCACATAAGGTAAATGTGGCGAAGACTGTCTACACAGTGTGGAAAGATAAGTCGGGCCCTGGAGGGAAACTACCTTAAATCCTTCAGCTGGCTCATTTTACTTAAAGGAGACTCCTTTATTTTTAAAAAGAAACAAAAACATTAACATTAACTGTATGAACTAGTAGAATAAAATTGCGAGTATTTATTTTTTGGAATTTTAAGTCGGTTCGAGTCCCGGGCGAGGCAAGCGAGTTTTAGAAAATCTTTGAATGCAGTTTTGCTTCTTTTTAAAAATAAAGGAATGTCTCCTTTAAGTAAAATGAGCCAGCTTAAGGATTTAAGGTAGTTTCCCTCCAGGGCCCGACTTATCTTTCCACACTGTATAGGAAGACCGTCTTTCGTCGCCTTTAACTCTTGCGTTTGTATTGTACTTACACATATTTACTCCACTTACAGAAAGTCTGTAGAGCAGAAGGAGTGAAGCTCTCCCTTTCTGACTGTGTCTGAGCGAAGTACGTATACAAATATAAGAGTTCCCTGATCCTGAGTCCTCTCTGTAATCAATTTTATATGTAGGTCTTCTCTGCATTTACCTCATAGTACATCTAGCTGATTTATTTTAAATAAATAAAAATAAACGAAAGCTATTTCTATAGGCTCATGAGTATCAGGTTATCACATTGATGCGGATCCGCATGCCGTTTCGGTGTGTGAGCGAGACAGTGTTAAGCAAAGTTTCGCTCGCACACCGGAGCGGGGCGCGGAAGTGATTTTATTGCATATT
Organism: Cydia splendana; assembly: GCF_910591565.1. Classification (NCBI taxonomy): domain Eukaryota; kingdom Metazoa; phylum Arthropoda; class Insecta; order Lepidoptera; family Tortricidae; genus Cydia; species Cydia splendana. Next base: position 1,919,736 of record NC_085987.1, on the reverse strand, counting down.
GGGTTAAATGAATGTCATTTCATAATTTTAGTGTTATTTATATTTCTTTAAATGATGTTAATATTTATGAGCTTTTAGCTAACTGTTTACAGTTCCGATATTATAATTATTTTTGTGAAAATTGTAATTATGTTATTGTAGTACATTAAAGGCGTGGTTGGTTCGCGTATTGTTTCAATATTAAACGCTGAAAGCGTTTTCTTATCAGTTGCGTGAAATAATCACGTCTCTTTCCTATAGCTGTATATGACGTTAGACAGGGCTAAATATATCAAACAGATTCAAATAAGTAAAAACACCAAAATCTGCTATTATTGCATCTTAATGAAGCGAGTTCTAAAATATACTAAAATAGGATCTTAATTTGACATTTTTATTCGAGATAAGTATTTTGTATATATGTGATAATTTATTTTAGGACACTACTAAATACTTTCTTCTAAAGCATTTATCAATTAACAATTTACTCACTCTGTTAAAAAATATAAACTTAAACCTGTAAAATGTGACTGACATCTATCAGGATGGCCGTGTCGGAGTGTTATGGCCATCCTGACAAAAACCTGGCCCCAATGTTATTAAGCCCTGTTTTTTTAAATTTGTATATTAGATTAGGTTAGTTATCCACAAGTGCTCTGTTGGTGATACCAAGATGTAGATGGTAATTATGTATCGAGAAATTTAATAAATTTAGGGTGATTTGACAGTCATAGAGTGATTAGTTAAGTAATTAATCGATGTAGTATCTCCGAGAATAAAGCGATTAAGTATTATACAGACAATCAATTTTACATGACTGTCTTATATACTTCATATAACTATAGATATTATTAGATTTTATAGTCAATTTACCATTTATCTATGCATTCTTTGACTGTCAGTACATCCTCGTACGGTCGTATGGCGGACAGCAATAACTTGTAAAATGACACTGGTTCAAAGTGTCGAGGTAAAATAAAGGTACACGAAGTTGAAATTAATCAAGGTCACCACTTTTGTTTCGATCTACTAGTTGTATACTTGTTTATGAGCAACTCTCTCGCTCACATATTATTGACGAGTGCGCTTTTTCTTCCTCGTCCCGCTATCTCGTATGTTACAAGTATTTTGCGATACAGGAAAGGTTTTACTTATATATTTTTAACGCAAAACACACTAGATTTTTTTCGGTTTGATTTCTAGGTGCAATGCCATTGTGATGAGTTTATATGGGACTGGCTTCGCACATACATCTTTCAACTATCAGTAAATCGTGGTAATTTTACATGCTTTAACTATTTAAATCTGACTTAGACTTATTTTAATTTCTTTTCTGTCTGTTGTGAAAAAAAAAATATTTTTTACTGTCAACCATGCCTTTTAGGAGTTATTAAAGTTTATTGATAATAACAACTAGAGCAAAGTTAATCCAATAGTGCTAAAATTACACCCGATTTTACCTCCGATCCAAAAAAAACGTGTATTTTTGTTTGTGCATTAGTTTTAATTCAGATTATAGGGGTCGAATGCTGTAAATGGGTAATGTATTAGTGATAATTATAAATCGGTTATGCTAAAATGCCGTAGACATCAATAACGCCACAGCACGATTTGATATGTATAGATAGGCATTATATCCGGGCGCAATGGCTACGCAACGAAAAATGAAATCCTATTTTTACTTCAATCACTTTCGCGTTGATCTATTTAATAGACAATACGACTTTTATTTAAAAACGTTGCGTAGCCATAAAGTAAAATTTGTAAAAATATGGGGTTACAAATATTACCATGGGTCAATAACATTACATGGGTTAGGGTGTTCACATATTATTACAATTTTACAAGTCAGTAAACATAGACTTAATCTAAAACCTATCATTTTAAATTAGGCCAATTTATATTTTCTTGACGATTGTTTTTTTTTAACTTAAGATATAAATTGGTACATAATTCCCTATTTGTTATCCATATAGCGTCACGTAAAATGTGCTGTCTACTGGCGCAATGTGTGTATATTTGAAATGTCAGACGAATGTATCCGAATGTATTATAAAGATTCAATTGAAAATATTTAAATAAAAATGTTTATGTTTATGCTTATAACGTGTTTTTATTTCGATATTTTAACCGCTAAAAGATGGACGAGTTAGTTTGAGGGCCGACACGTTAGTGGAGTGGAGGCCCTCAAATAATACGAGTCCATCTTTAGCGTTTCCGGCCGAGGCATTACATAGTGCTTTTCACGACTACTGCGAGGAAATAAGAAAACATTTGCATAACTATAAGTAAGTACTAGCCCGCGATTTCTCTGGTAGTAAATTACTAGCCACTGCCTGTGCTGTCTCTTGAATTTCGGTAGGCGTCAGCGTAAGAACATCTTTTTTTTCACTAGAACAACTAATTTTTATAGCGAGCGTAGATACGTGTTTCTTGTATTTTTTAGTCAAACACAATTTACACTATCCAATACAGTGAGTATTATCCGATCCCGCCTTTTATACTTTTTTTATCACTTTTAAGAGGCGTTTTTCTGTTGTTTGCTTCAAACCGACTTAGAAGCGTTTTTGCTAAAAAACCACTAACTGCTACAAAAGTAAAAAACGCCTTAAACGTGAATCGAATGAACTGACTGAATGAATGAATGGTTTTGACATTTCTTTTTTAGGGTTCCGTGCCCAAAAGGTAAAACGGGACCCTATTACTAAGACTTCGCTGTCCGTCCGTCCGTCCGTCCGTCTGTCTGTCACCAGGCTGTATCTCACGAACCGTGATAGCTAGACAATTGAAATTTTCACAGATGATGTATTTCTGTTACCGCTATAACAACAAATACTAAAAACAGAATAAAATAAAGATTTAAAGGAGGCTCCCATACAACAAACGTGATTTTTAACCAAAGTTAAGCAACGTCGGGCGTGGTCAGTACTTGGATGGGTGACCGTTTTTGTTGCATTTTTTTTTCTTTTTTTTTTCATTATGGTGCGGAATCCTTCGTGCGCGAGTCCGACTCGCACTTGCCCGGTTTTTTTTTTAACAAGAAATTGGTCCTATAAATAACCTAATTTTATTTTTGAAGGAAAGAGTTGCGCCAAAAAGACCTTTTATTGATTTTTATGTTTAAATGATACTCATTGCTGTAACGAACCGTCACCAATGACAGATGATGATAACAATGAAACATTGTAGTAGTGGTGGTTCAGGTACTACAGCTATTGCCTACTTTCCAGCTTGGTTTTAGACCATCTATTGCCACATTTCCGAACAGTGGCGTGAAAATCAAATTGTACAGTGGCGTTCAAAAGTGCATGGATAGATAATATGTCGACCGTAATGCCTTAATATTACGGTTGAAACATCTCCATGCACTTTTGATCGCCAGTGTACTACTCATGCGTTTGTACTGTACTCCACTACAGAAAATCGGTAGAGTCAGACCGAGATAAACCGATTTTTATAATAGCACATGCGTCAAAATGGCCCCAAAACCAACAGAGTTGAGAGTTAGGTCATTAGATAGTTATTTTTCTGTACTTCATTTCGTTCTATGGGCACCAAGCGGAATTCCATTGCAGAACGGAGAATTTGGTATATTAGTCAAAATGTCGTCACCCTTATTACCTAGGCTATAGAGTTCACCGCCGGGCGAGTGCGGCAAATCATTCGGTGTGCTCGCCCGGCGGTGCGCGAACATCTACCCTGCAGCAATTAATTTACTTACTTGGACTCTATTGCCTAGGTAATAAGGGTGACGACATTTTGGCTAAAATACCAATATCTCAGTTCTGCAATGGAATTCCGATTGGTGCCCATAGAAAAAAATGAAGTAAGTACATACCTGACCTTACTCTTACTTACTCTTATTTCTGTTGGCGTCGGGTCCAGGCTCCATACAAAGTTGCCCATGGTCCTTTTATACCCTAACCTTCTTCAAGAATATTGATTCTTGATCGCTATTGATAGGTGAAAACCGCATGAATATCCGTTCAGTAGTTTTTGAGTTTATCTCGATTCTCGAACATACATACACTCAGACAGACGCGGCAGGGGACTTTGTTTATATGTAGGTACCTATATACATATATGGTGTAGTCTAGGTGTAGTGAAGAAGATTATGACGTATACATAAATATACAAAGACCAAGACAAGTCCGGAGCGGTTTTGATAGCCCACGCAGTGCAAGTGTTATTTATACGTCATAATTTCATAGAAGTATGACGTTTAAAATAACACTTGCACTGCGTGGGTTATCACAACCGCTGCCGGCTTTTCTGCGCGTGCTATCAAAATCGTTGCAGAATGTTTGCAGACTTACCTCGGTCTAACTCTAGAGCAGAATGAGTGAAGCTGGGTGGATTTCAAAATCCAGCGAAAACTTATGGTTCGGTATTTATAAAAAAAACTAGTAGGTTGTGCGAGTTGCAACTTTTTTATATGTTTTTAAGAACTATTATCTTCATGTTCCTTCAATTACCATCTCCAATAACTTAATAGTTTTTTTTATATAAAATGTTTTATGTGTCTAAAATCATCACCGTCGACCGGAAAAATCTGAACCTTTTTGTTTGCAGTGAAAATTATAGCATACCTATCGTACGATTGCGATTTTTCTTTTACTTATATCTTTTCCATGTTGTTGTTTAACACATGAAAAAATATGCAATAATTCCTTCACCGAGAAAGTACATTTAAAAATATTTAAAATTTTGTCACGAATATTCGTCAACACCGTCATGGTAATGTCAATGTGAGCTTATCTCGATGTATGAACAACGAAATACCGCTAAAGGTCCTTGCCCTATTTTTCACTTTAGTATAGAATGCCAAAAATGATTTCACTATAAAGTCACATCACTGAATCGTGAGAAATATTACGAATAAATTTGTAAAACGTAGTTTGTCACAACAGAGCATCATCACCGTTATGCTTTGGTTTAAAAAAGTTACAAATGATATATTAGAAATAATTACTGAAATGAATGGCAAACTACATGAAGTTTATTGTGTAGCATAGACATTAACTACTATTATTCGTATTCTAGAAATAAAAACAAGAAACTCTCAAATCGTCAACACCATACCCATCATCACCGGTAAAAAATGACGACCGGTGATGATTTCATGTGTATGGTGATGACGGTTCTCAGAAACTTTTCTAGTTATTTTGCTATAATTCATTATGAAATTAAGCTGTATGTTTGAAAAACGTTCTCTATGTCTTCTAACACTATATAATGTCTACCTTATAATATAAATGTAGAATAAATGTAGAAGAAGATATAACTATTTCTTTCACCCTAGAGGATGCTTAGTTTTTAATTAACATTTTGACTGAAGTAGGCAAAATTTAGGTCATTTAGAACTTAGAACATACAAATGTTTTTTTTTTATAATCTAGTAATGTAAATCGTGCAACTTAGAGTCTGTAATTGCATGTTAGTCGTGTTAAAACAAAGTATTTAAACAAGCAACATATATTAAGTTTTAAGCGACCATAGGCTACGGTACTGGCTCACTATCGTGATGGCTTTATGTTTTTTGATAATATTATATTAATTGATGTATATACTTACAGCAATTAATAATTGTACCATTGGGTAGTCACCGGACCCAATACCTAACATTTTGTAACTTATGACATGCATTACAAGTAGGGGTCTTGCAACTTATAAAACACTGATTATATATTAATGTTTAGCTATTAAACAACATATATATGGATTTAAATCATTATAGCTATTTTTAAAGTTAATTAATAAAACAACAAAAATACAAACTTGAGCAATGAATCAAACTATCAACAAAAAGTAATATATCATAAAAATTAAGCTCATTGGTCAGCCAGTAATTTTATAATATGACATAAATACCAAGTTATGCAGTAGATAAAAGAAGATGCGGGTTTAAACTGATAATAAGAGTACAATATTGTTAATATGATTTAACATTGAAAAAACCCAAAAAAATAAATGAATACATAAATTGCCTATTTCGAACATAAATTATTTAAAACTATACAATAAAAATACTTGTTATATATTTATTTATATGAATAAAATTTATTTTTTATAATTTTCTAAAAATAATTTATGTAGCTAGTCTTATGTTCAAAAACATGTTATTTTTAATGTTTATTAAAGTTCTAAAGTCTTACAATTAAAAAAAGTTTTTGTTTTTTTAATACGTTTTTAATACATATGTAAATTAGTTCCCAAATCGTCATTACCGTACATGCAGTGTCATTACCGTCTATAAAAGAGTCATTACCATACCATGGTTGTCATCACCATCTTGCGTTTTTATTTTCCGAAAGCGATAACTTCAAATATAAGCCACAAATGATTGTATAAATACCATACATATCCTCAATATACAGCCCCCCATTACTTTACCCAGCTAGAATCGTGTTAAATTAAACATTTAAAAAAAATATTTTTTTGTATGGTGAAATTTTTTGTGCTGAAATCCACCCAGCTATTCCTTTCTGATTGTCTAAGCGACGTACGACTCTTGAGTTGTTGTCCTATGACGGTCTTCCCCAACAATACATTTTAGTCTGTCTTCTCTAGAACGTAGTGATTATATGCTCTTTGGCCTTCTCCGCCTTCTTTCTTCTCTTCTTCTTCTCGCTCTTTGACTTTATAGTGCGATAAGTTGTCTAACTCAAAATAAAACAATAATTAATAGCATTCATAAATTTACTTCACTAAAAGATATATTATGCGGCACCAACTCCAAATTAATACTTTTAGGCAATACTCTTATCCCGTCCTTATGATGCACGATCTGCAAGCTGATATTCTGTGGTACCAGTCTAAATTCCGCCTGCATAGGCATAGTATCTTCTGCTCTATTTTCTGTTGTTGTTGTTTTTATTGTACCCTCAGTTGTAGTAGTTTCTTGTTCTAAAGATGCATCTATGAAGTGATAGATAGCGGTGGCGATTACTCCAATTGTATAAATGGCCATGATGACTGAGCCGATTAGCATTACTAGATTCGCCATTTTGCTTAATCGGTGGAAGCATTGCTAAACATTGTTGTATCTAAAAATACTTTCACAGGTATGCAGATGTACTTATAGACATTTGTGACAGTCACAACGACAACTTCGGAACTTTCTTTTATTGATCTCTGTGGAAGTCCGTTACGCTAAAGGTTGGAGCACACTAAGCGGATCAACGACTCTCAACTCGAGCCGCTCCGTATTCTTTCTAAGAAACGCCATTCTGTTATAGGCAGAATAGGCGCAAATTTCGTCAGACATCGCATCCCGGGCGACAACTCGTTAAGTGGCCAGACTGAGAAGGAATATGCTGTGCCCCGGACGCCAGGCGATCGCGATTATTTAAGCGAAATTGAACTTTACGGAGTCCCGCGTAAGTCCCAATTGCATTGGCGAAGCTGACGGCTGTACCCGACGTTGACTTTCCGATGACGTTCATAGACGTCTTTGGCGGTCAAAGGGTGTAGAGGAATGTGTAAAGGACCCTCTGTTCCTGGCCCGCGGTCTAACGCACACTTATCGGCATCGGAACAGTATGGCACAAGCTAATCTGTGCGTAGAAAACTTGCAGGAGCCGCGCGGTTACATCTCACCGTTAACTCGGGGACAGCGGGTAAACCGCGTGTAAACTGGCTACGCTAGCTTTGCACAAACTTGGCAGTAAGAATGCTAAACCCTAGAAGGTCCATACTTGACGTACGCAAGCACTAACACTTGGTATGAGAACTTAGCGTGGTCCGACTCTATATAGTTTGCCCCTAGACGTTGCACTGCCCTACAGGCGCTGTAAGCGCGCTGTCACACCCAACCCAGCCGTATTCCGTGCTACACAAAGAAAAATAAATTAGTATAAGTTGCTACATCTCCGAGGTACCTATTGAGCCGCTTCCGTTAGAGTCGGGCCAAGTTAACTCTGCATTTTATTTTTTTAAGCCTATCTTGTGTCCCACTGCTGGGCAAAGACATCCCCTTTTTTCCGCCACTCATCAGCATCACGGTTTGGTGCATGCTCCCGCCAGTCGCTGCAAAAAGCGCCGAGGTCATCCCGCCGTTTCTTTTTTGGTAGATTTAAAGGTAGGTGGAGTCATTCTAGAGTAGATTGACCACCGCAATGACAGTTTCTGATACACATAATGATTAAAAATATATTTAATTAACCAAAAAATCTCCTAACAAACAGTTATAAAAAACAAACACATGGATTTGTGTTATGAAAACTAAAGATCATGATACTTATAAAGCGCGCCTCTCCTTAGACCCTAAAGTGTATTAGATCTTACACTTTCTGCTATATCTTGCTGACTAGAGGCTAGAGGGATAGGGAAACGACATAGGGTACGAGAGTTAGACCAAGATAACTGCAGCGATTTTGATAGCATAGACTGTGCAAGTGTTATTTTAAACGTCAAACTTCTATGAAATGATGACGTATAAATAACACTTGCACAGACTATGCTATCAAAATCGCTTTCTTGGTCTAACTCTACATAGTGAGGTACTGTCGCGCATCGTGCGAAGCGTACTGGGGACAAACGCAGCTTGAAAAACTATACATCACGAATCACAACACCGTTGTGCTTGTGCCATCCTTGTCTTGCCAGCTGCGCGCTAATATTTCCAAGCTGAAATTCCGAGTTATGGGATTTTGATTAACAAACTCCCACTTGTTATATCGGCTTGGTAATCCTTTTCGATTTTCAAGCCGGAGGCGCCTGCGTTCATCCGCTGGAGGGACTGGATTTTCTGCGCCTTCTGCAGGAGCCTCCCCTGCGCCTTCTGCAGGAGCCTCCCCTGCGCCTTCTGCAGGAGCCTCGCCTGCGCCTTCTGCAGGAGCCTCGCCTGCGCCTTCTGCAGGAGCCTCCCCTGCGCCTTCTGCAGGAGCCTCCCCTGCGCCTTCTGCAGGAGCCTCCCCTGCGCCTTCTGCAGGAGCCTCCCCTGCGCCTTCTGCAGGAGCCTCCCCTGCGCCTTCTGCAGGAGCCTCCCCTGCGCCTTCTGCAGGAGCCTCCCCTGCGCCTTCTGCAGGAGCCTCCCCTGCGCCTTCCTTGTTGTCTCCCGAGTCCGGCGGCGGTGGTGGTGTCTCATCTTTCTGTTTTACGCTGACGAAATGGTACACGGCTATGGCGAGCGATATAATAGCGAATGTACCCAAGACGAGGGAACTTATCATAACAGCAATGTGGGCCATTTTATGTGAAAAAATTCAAAACACCGAATACATTATTCTGCGTAGAAATGAGTGACAGCAATGACAAGCTGAGATAGTATTATTTATTGAGAATATTGAGATAGGGTACATTATACTTCTTTACTCTTTGGATAGGGTGTAAGAGCCAACCTTTTTGATGTGACAGACCAAAACGTAGTGATTTAATTGTCTTTTTGGCAGACTTCACACCTCGCTCCTCGCTCTTCAACTTTAGCCATTTCCGTCAGAAGAAAAAAGTGGCGAAATTTAAAAAATTTTGGCGCGAACATAGGCCAATCAAATTATATTTTTTACAGGAATTAATTCCTAGCAAGCTGGAAATCGTCTTATTCATTGGTTCTAAATTCCAGGAGTTATGGGAAAATGTTTGCTCTTTTTCAGTTTTTAGCTTGTAGTTCAAAAACGGTACGACTGACGAAAAATTTGCTCTGATCATGATAAAAATTGACATCTGAGGATCCGAAAGATACCTTTATATGAATTCGTAGTCAAAGATTGTAAAAATGGCCGCCACTTTTAATTGCATTTTTTTTTCGTGTTAAAATCCTAATTTTTATTTTTCACCAGTACAGTAGCTAATCAACCACAACCTTGCTGGTAATAGTGCCATTGTAATTGATTGATAATGATAACATCTCTTAATACTGGATCAATTTATACTTTTTAAATATTAATATAGTATAACATCCATTTTGAATTATACATTATATCTTTTTTAATATTAAGGAACTTTATTATAGCCCCAAAATTAAAATGATTAAAAGTAAATTTATAAAAAAATAGCCTTACTGTAAAATGTGACTACTTTGCTCCCCATTGGGTAATTGTGCTCCAACAATTTTAATATCTGCATTAAAACTATATCAGAACCTCATTTAAATATAACAACAGTAACAACACTGACAACATCATAGTAGTCACAGTGATGGTCAACTTTAAATAGCCATATCATCATATCACTTTATGTATACTAATAAAAATATATATATTCCGAATTTTGGATCAATTTCTGGAGAATCTGGAGCAAAATAAGTACATTTTAGGGTACTATAGGTACTTTAAAAGACTAATATAACAGTTGGTCTCAATAAATGAATATTTTTTAACTATATGTATAATCATAGAGAAATATAGTAAGACAAGAGTGCTCACTCCATACATCAGTTTTGGTACCAAAAAGACTAATATTTTCATAGTCAACATCTAGCATCGAGTAGCGGAATTATCAATCAGCACTGCTAAGTAGCAGTAGTAGTACTGTCAAGTGACAATAGATGTAGCACCGACTGGAAACTCTTATGTTGTTGAGCATTAGACTTTACGGTCAGTGCTACATCTATTGTCCTTGACAGTATTACTACTGCTACTTAGCAGTGCTGATAATTCTGCTACTCGATGCTAGATGTCGACTATGAAAATATTAGTCTTTTTGGTACGAAAACTGATGTATGGAGTGAGCAATCTATGTTTTTTTTTCTATGGTAGAATTAAATTACATTAATGGCCTGTTGAATTTTTCACCCTGTTCATTAGCAATGTACTTTTTTAACAGAGCTTTATTAAAAAAAATATGTATTTTTTTTGTTTATCCACTTAATGGATTTTTTTTCAAAATGCGGTAAGTGCCATATAAATGCTATCATAAGATCATTGTGAGTTTTTTGAGATAAAGACTCAACAAACTAACAGTTTCTTAGCTTAACGTGAGGTCTACAGCTCACAGAGTTAATAATTATAATAATTTTGTTCCATTTTTATGGCAGCATTGTTGAGTTAAACTCCCCATGAGTTTATACTGGACAAAATATAGTTTGCAATAATATCTCAAACCATTTGTCTTTGAATTATTTCATTTTGATATACATATCTTTAATCAAATATTTTGCCACAAAATGCTATGAGATTACCAATGCGAATTTATGACAGAAGAATAATCTGGTGACACAAGACTATGTCCTCCGAAGATTGTGCCTGTTCCCAGTACCTGGCAACGGTCAGGAAGTGCTTGGAGCCGACGTAGTAGGAGTGTTCGCCTGCTTCTCCATCTGCTCTATGCGTTTGTGCCTGATCATGTTTGAAAGAATACCATCAAATGATGTAGTCTTCTTCTTAGCTGAACCCCGTAAAGTATCCTCCCCCTCCCGTCTCACCCGCAGTCTTAATGAACTAACCTCATCCATAAAGTCAAAATCTGACTTCTCTTCCTTCACTGGTGACTGCGGTACTTCGATTTTAGCTTCTTTCTTAACATTAACGGGCGAAGGCGCTCGTCTACCAGGGCATTTCCATTCTAGAGCCAAAGTGCCGTTTTTATCTATTTTATTGTATAGTTCTTCTAGCTCCGAGGCCTCAAGGACCCAGTTTTTGCCGATTGTTGTTCCCGCTTTGAAGAGCTCGTCGTCTGAGCAAGGTAGGTCCCAATCATCTCCTTGTAGTTCCGTCATGTTTTGTTCATTTACCTTAGCAAATTATTTTATACTCATTGACTTATTTAGGCTTGAGTAAGCCTTTGGAAAACGCCGTCAACCTTTGTGTACGTTTGTTCAGTTTATTGTTTCCAAGTTGATAAAATGATAAGAACTGTTTGACTTTTCAGGTTTTTCAGCTTTTGATAACCGTAACGTTAGCTATACACAAGCGAGTCAACAGATATCATAGAAGTTGGAAAAGAAAAGAAAGATGAAGAATTAAGCAATCATTCCATGAATTTATCTGAACAGAGTAATAACTAGATCGAATAAAAAATCATTCAGTACAGTAGACTCATACTAAACGTCTAGATCAAGTCTACATTTATAGAATAAAGTGAGCATAAAGCATAAAGTTATTAAACTTATTAAAGTCAGCGTAGTGTGGATACATCATTATTATTTGCAGGTGTGGCCACAATCGTATATTGACGTATTTGACGTGGGCACTAACAAATTTAATCTTATCAAAAAACACTTCATTACCGTAGCGTCTATCGGAAGTGCGTAACCGAATTTTTAATAATTGAGTAGGTCTCGCTTCAGAACTACTCCATGGTTACTAGAATTATATATAAAAAAATAAAAATTAAAAAAATATACTCATTTAAGTAAAAACTAATGATTCAAGAAAATAATCAAATTTAAGATGGTGATTTGACTTAATCCCTAAGGCGTTTTTCAAATCTTTTTTAAACAAAAGCTTGATTCTAGCAATTTTGTTCAACTATAACGATGGCGCACCATGATTTTTCCGCTTATAATCCCGTGATATTATGATACAAGAAACGTTACCCTTTATTCACTGAAAGAATAAACGTATATTATTCACTATCCTTGATCTTTTTGTAAAAAAACAGTAACTACATTATTTCGAAATTTTTAATTGGCAACACCAATAACCTCACTTTTTACATTAATGGCGGGTGCGCTTGCGTGATGCCGGCTGCATGTTATTATTGCTTTTAGTTTGGCGTCTTTTCGTTTAAATTGTAGCGTCGATTGTGTTCGCCGTTCTAAACTCATCTTCACTTAAATTAAATAAGTAAGTGTCAGTGATTCCATATGTTAATAAAGTACTGTTGTGTGTTAAGCGTGAGTAGCGGTGTAAGGTTTCGTGAATTTTCCATAGGAAGCGTAAGCAATAACGCTACCATGCCTATGGCGCGGGTGGCTTGTTTTGATGAATATTAAGTCGCAATAGTCAAAATTGGCGAAATAAGGTGTTATTTCCACTTGAAACCCGGTGTATTAATTGATTTAGCAATCTACGATGTTTCGCGCCCAAGCGTTAATTGCGTCCTTGAAGCAGAGGCGGCAAGTACTCCGATCGATCGCTAAAGTTCGCGTCGCGTCGCTTGTTATTTTCAGATGTGCCCCAGATCAGTTTATCTGGATATCGATTGGTTTTTGCGTGTGCAGTATGTTCTGAAAGTAAAGGTTTATGTGTTTTTAGTTGACTATGGTGGCTCAAAAGCGAGGTCGCGGCGCGAAGGCCCAGGCGGCGAAGAAACAGGCTGCGCAGGCGGTGGAGGAGGTGCCGGAGGAGGTGGCGGAGGCCGTAGAGCCCGAGGAGAACAACGGGGACTCGGAGCAGGTCGAACAGGGTGAGTCACGCGGCTACTTGCGAAGTACCTACCTACCTCACGCTTGATTACCGTTATCTCTTAATTTGCACGTAATACGTTTTAGACCACTTGGTTTTTGTTGGTAATAAAGTGTATGGTGTTTTTTTCGTACATAATTATTTGTATATTAATGTTATTGCTAAATAATCAATATGAATGAGATCAGTCTGATAATCAATTATTAAATTGTTGAAAAGTAGATTTTTACTAAAATACTTTTGTATTTTAATGGAACAAGTGGTCTAAAGCAGTGTGAATTTTAATAAATAGTTATTTTTTCGTAACTTCTGCAAAGGCCTTACCTGTTCCTATTTATTTTGTGTGAATGACATGCTCTTATACTGAAAATCGTAATTCAAGACCAAAAAAAGTAAGTCAATGTTGCCACTTTTTACTAGCGCGTCTTGTATTTATGTAAAAATAAGTAATTAAAAGTACTTTTTTAAATCGTAGGAGTAAAATTACCAATAAATAAATTATCTTAGCATGTTTATTTATAAAAACAAATTTTTCTATTTTACAAACAAATTAGTGCAGTGGCAACATTGTCTTACTTTTTTTGGTCTTGAATTACGATTTTCAGTTTAGTTTACAATATCAACATACCTACACCTCTTGCTTTATTCACGATTTACTCAAGCATATAAAATTTGTGTTATACTCCATCATTTCATTGATAGTGTTGTAAACAAAAGATTTTTTATTATAAAGTCTGTTAAGACATTTCCGTCAGTACAAATAAGCGGCAAATTAAAAAAAAAATAGGCCCGAAGGGTAATTGTCCCATAGGAAATTTGAATTTCGCGCCTTTTTCTACTGACAAAGTTGTTTGACCTGCTATAGCTGCTATAAGTCTTACACATTATCAAGTGGTTTCTGTCTCACAGAATCTTCTCATGTTCATCGCTATGTCATCTCAAAAATTGCATGTGCACTGTCTTCCCGGCATTGGCCTTAAAAAACAAGCTGTTTTTATATAGCTATTTCCATTGTCCTATGCTTTACATACACAAAAACGAATTATTGTTCCCGCAGTACAAACAGCAACACTCCTAACTGTACATCGGTGGACCTTATTACAAAAGGCCTAAGGTCCACCGATGTACAGATAACAGTGTGGTCAATGGTATATAATTACTGCAAAACCCAACACAGAACATACTAAAGAAAACTTAAATTTTTTGCTAAGACTATTCTATCTGGAATTTAATTAGTGTTAATTGATTATTGCAGTTATTATACTATTAAGCACACTGTCAACTATACCTCTCGCGCCAAATAATGGCCATAGTCATAGTCATAGTCATATATTTATTCAAAAAAAACAATACAGGTATTGTGTTTGAAATACATGGCTTAAAACTAAAATTATTAAACACTTAATAAAATGTAAAGATAATCCTAAATCTTAAACATTATCATAAATTTCATCCACTGTGTAAAAGCAACTTCTCAATAAAAATCTTTTCAATTCCCTATGAAACAGCGAGTGATCCGTAATGATTTTTAGTTCAGTAGGCAATCTGTTATAAAGGCTTATGGCTTGATGAGCAACGGAATGCGCAGCAACCTCGAGTCTAGGACAGAACATAACTTTCATATTTTTGGTGCGCGTAAGTAAGCGTTCATATTGCTCTTCACAAGACTCGTTCTTAAGAAGCTTTGTGAGCAGCAGCAAGACATACAAGCTAGGTACCGTGAGAATTCCTAATTCTTTGAAAAAAATGTCTACATGAAACCCAAGGAGGTATGCGAAACATAGTACGAACTGCTCTCTTTTGTATTATAAGAGCCCTGTTAATATTATACTGGTAGCTGTTTCCCCAGAGTTTAATGCTATATCTTAGCTTAGATTCTATCAAAGCGTAATTAGACGTGTGCGCCGCGCCGGCGCGCCGCCGCCGCCGGGCTTTTTTGCCACGCCGCCGCCGCCGATAAATGAACGGCGTAAAATCGGCGTGACCTTGAATGTTGTTAATTAGCTATTCCATGTTGATATTTGGATTACAATATGGATTTGTTTGTATTATATATGTTACACTTATCAAATATACATCAATTATTAATTAAATGAAACAGAATAGCCAGTTTCAGAAACTATTTGACACACCAATTAAAGTAACTGAGCAATTCTAAGTATTCACCGTCAAGAAAGATGAGGGAGCGATAATATGAAGTAGGATTTTTTCCTGTTAATTGTGATGGCAATCCTGGCAATGTGAATTCACCACATTGCCTCACATACGAAGGCAGAATGCTCCGTCATGAAAACACAATTAACTAGGCAACGAAAACACAGATCTCATGTAGTGAAGTCCAGCAAAAATCTAAACTCTCAAGACCCTGAGTTTCCTAAAAAAGTCGTGTGCCAAAAATGTTGAGAAATAGAAAGAGAGAGAGACAGAGTGACACTGTACAATCGCTGTCAATCTGGCGAACTGCGCAAATACTTGCCCCGCTGAAATGTGCAAGCTGTATATGGGTCAAGCAACATTTTCTTGTCACTCGTTGTTACGGTTACAGTCACCTGGGTCACTGGGGCTTTCAATGAACCAAACATTTTTGTAGTAGTTATAAGCCCTTTCCATATTGGGCCATCTAACAAGAATAATAATTGAATTGAATTGTCAACCCATATTTTGTTATTTTGTTAGTTTTTGTTTTGCTAGTATAATATGAGTTGGTACAAAAGATCTTGTAACAAACTACTATTTTCGCCTGCCTGACGGGAATAACAAGAAGAAATACATCGAAATGGCGGCTCTTCTGAAGAAAATTGAAGATGGAAGTTCTGGAGAGGTCTTAAACTCAATCATTCCAAGACCAAAGTAATAGTAGTAGACAAGGCAAACATACTCCCAGTTACCGACGCACTCGGCGATTACGAAAAAGCGAGCTCGTTTGTATATTTTGGGTTAATAACCAGTGCCGGTGGTTGTACCGCCGCCGAATTACGCCGCGGAACTGGCATGGCTATTGAGTGCTATAGCTAACCTCGACAAGATCTGGAAAAACAAATGAGAAAACGAGAAAGAAGATACGTCTCAGTGAGCCTGGTGCTTGTACGACAAGAAAACCATTAAAAGGAAGCCATATATCCATATCCACTATGTCTAGCAAATTTAAAGGATATGTGGAGTTCTGTTTTGTTAAAGTACGTCATTTTTAATAGGATAAGCTATGGAAAGCGTGAGAAAACGGAGAGTTACAGATCGGATCGAAGGTCATTGGGACCAGGTAACCCTTTAATGCAAGCCAGTTACTAGGGAAATCAAGTTATTATACCTATCCTATATTCATTTACAAACCCTATTTTACTCATAGCCTATTCAAACTTTACGTAGTTTACTGACCAGCAACTTGAATTGATCAATTTTTCAAGAAAAACAATAAATTAATGATTTTCCTTAAGAAACCTGAAAGTCAAGGTCACGCCGATTTCACGCCGAAAACACGCCGCCGCCGCCGATTTTTTGGCAAACGCCGCCGCCGATCATTTATTAATCGGCGCACACGTCTAAGCGTAATAGACTGTCTTGAGCTGATCAATTCCCATGACCTCCCTGAGACACCGTAAGGCATAGCATGCAAGACAGTTCCTTCAAGTCCCTATTGGTTGGGCTTAATTAAAAAAAATATTGAAGAAATATGTTTTTACCTTATTTTTATTGCTAAATGTTACATTCCTAAATAATTTATTTCCAAAAAATATCTAGAGTCCGTTGTTTCACTGATAGATCATCTTTTCATAGAAATTTGACATTTACACTTTGTCATTGGCGTCTCATTGCGAATGCAATGCAGACTTATCTTGGTCTGACTCTACAAACATTTTACGTGACAGTTACGCCATTTAAAAAACTGTCAAAGGGACCATCATTCGATGCGAGAGGTATTAACATAGAGGTGTTTTCAGATATTTGTGAGCACCTTGGCCGCTCCGGTATATCTGACGTCACATCACTTTCTAGCTTGTTGTGTACCTCCCCCATGCCGTTTGCACATAGCCAATACTATAATTTAAATTATTTAACCCCTTCAACTCCTTTCGCAATATCGCACTTGCTATTTCATATACATTTATTATAATACAATGATAAATGGGACGTTTTAAATAAATAAATAAATACTATAGGACAATTTCAAATAATACATACCTCTCAGTAAGGAGAATTTCAAATTTTGTCTATACACTACAGCACTTTAATCACTACACCTTATAAAACAAAGTCCCCCGCCGCCTGTCTTATTGTGTGTTTGTATGTTCACGATAAAATCAGAAATTACTGAACGGATTTTCATGCGGTTTTCACCTATTGATAGAGTGATTCTTGAGGAAGGTTTGTGTATAATTTGTTAACCCATGCAAAGCCAGGGCGAGTCGCTAGTAATAATTAAAACAGGCACCTTATGTTATGCTTTATAACAAAAAATAGGTGAATTATTCCTATGAAATATAATATGTACAGTCACCTGCAATAATATGTTACGCTTCGAAGGCCGCAAAAATATGTGACACGCTCTTATAGCTTTACAAATAAGATCGTGTCAGATATTTTTGCGGCCTTCGTTGTGTAACATATTATTGCAGGTGACTGTACATTAACCTCCTAAGTCCCTGCGTATAATATTTTGTACAAATTCCAAAATCTATTTTGGACCTTTATTATGTAACTAAGGGTTCTAATTTCAAAAACAAAACAATTGCTTCTCGGTCTCAGGAGGTTAAAATTGGTCCCTCACGTACTTTAAGTCAAAAATTGCTCGACATGTTTCATTCCACACCGAAAAGCATCATCCCTTCTCCCCTTCCCTCCCGCCGCCCCCGTCGCCGTCATCCGCGCCGAGCAATCGGTCGTCGAGAGTTGCAGCCAGCAGTCTACGTCGGTCCGCCAACACGTGCTCTCGATTAAGCTCTCGGTATTCAGTGAAACATGTGGAGCGATTATATACTTAAAATACGTGAGTGAACCTGTTGTAATATATTACATATGTCTGTGTCTCAAGGAAGTTTTGTTATTTTTATTATAATATTCTAATTTGTGATTGACATTTAGTACAGTGAAACCTGGATAAGTGAGACTTCAAGGGACGAGCAGATTTGTCTCACTTAAAGAGGTATTCCACTTACCCAGGCTCTCAGTTAGCCAGGTACAAATAAATTTCTGTCTCATTTACAGAGGGTCCCATTAATAGAGGTGAGAATAGAGGATATGTCTCAGTTATAGAGGTGGTTAATAAGGTATTTTGTAATTATCTTTAAATGTTTAGGTAAAATAATCTTTGTCTCTAAATATTTTTTAAGTCTGTTTAAATATTTATTTGAATTTATTTTGAATGATTTTCCAAAGTATAGATTTTTTTCAATTAAATTTGATACGGACTTAATTGCGTCTTAGAAATTTATTAAATGAAATTTTGTTTATTCTTGTTACTTATCAAGATTTCAGCTTTCGTTTCGATAGTTTTAACTGCATAAAGTAACTAAATAAAACTTCATGTCGTTTAGACACAATTAAGCACATGCGGAATTTGTGGATAGACTAAGAGTTAGTAAGAATACGGAAATAGATCGATAAAGTCCAAGTTAGAGAGGTCATAGATTGACGTTATCTCAGATACAGAGGTAATTCGTATAAAATTCTAAAAAAACAATTAGGAAAATATAATCTTATAAATATAGTCTCAGTAAAAGAGGTAAAATACACTCTCTGTCTCAATTATAGAGGTAAATGTGACCATAAAATCACAACAACTAATCCCTGCTATAGAGGTTCGTTTTATCTCACTAATAGAGGTAATTCAGTGCTAAAGTGTCGGGACCGCACCATGAGTCCCAGCTATAGAGGTTTCTCACTTATCCAGGTCCCACTGAACCAGGTTTCACTGTACTATACATATATTATTATACTCTTGGTTGACATTATGATTATGGACTTTAGATTTACTGTCTTAGTAAGATAGATTAGATTTCTTTATTTCAAGATGAAATTTACACTATAATTTGCTACATTCGTCAAAATTATGTTTATGTTCTCATCATGATCGTCAAAAATTACATTATAAATTTAATATAATAAGATTAATTGTGTCTCCCAATAAGGATCGTTATGTACAAAGAAAAACATGTCAAACAAATGAATATAAACCTAGTTAACATTAAAGTCGATGTCGACGTAAATAATTTGTAAGTGTCATTAATATGTCAAATAAAGATAAAAATATCACAAAAGGACAAAATGTCATATTTATAATACAAATCAACAATTTAATAATATGTAAAATTACATAATTATGTCGTTACAAATTCAATTCCATGTACTTGTAATAATAATAACATAATAAAGGCAATATTTAAATCCAATAGTTTGCTTATTGCAATAAGGCGGTTTATACGGTAGAAAATCTTGTGTGTCGTGTTACTAGCATTGCAAGTAATAACTATTAAATAAAAAATAAAAAAGGGCTGTTACTCTTCAAGCTAATGCATCAATGTTTATCAAACATAGCTAAGATACTCGCTTTCACGTAAGCAACCGCATTGAAATCGGACCATCTCTTTGACAGCTACGATGCCACACACAGACATTGGCGTCAAACTTATAACATCCCTCTTTTTTTGGCGTAGGGGTTCAAAAATTGCATATGTTTGAAACTTCGCACTCTTTCTAAACACTATGAAGCGTGTATTACCCGAGCCACACGGAACGTACGCTCCGGACATCAGTGGACCTTATGCCTTTTGTAATAAGGTCCACCGATGTACAGTTAGGAGCGTTGCTGTTTGTACGCTCGACCGTAATACATTAGTTTTAACCGGTCGGCGCGAGGTTGCCGAGGCGTTAGACTGAGACATTAACTTTGTTGCAGGCGATGAAGGAGGCGCCGGTGACGCTCCCAGCGAAGAGGCCTCGCAGGCGGAGGGCGAGGCCGCTGAGGCCGGCGGCGAGGCACCTGCCGAGGAGCCCAAAGAGGAAAAGGTACGTTAGTATTTCAATAAAATATACTATTTAGACTCTAAATAACTCTAAATTTTAGAGTATTTAGTATTCAGAGTTCTCAAGGGTCATAAGTGATTTCTCCGATGTTGCGTTTGTCCATGGGCGACGGTGACCGCTTCCCATGAGGCTCTACTCGTTTGCTAACTATCACAAAAAAACGTCATATATTACGAGATGTGAGTCATCTTATGACATATATCACATATATGAGTCATTCACTTTGACACGTGGTTTTACTTTAGATGAGATTAGACTATAGCATTGCTTTTTGGCAGAGATCTCTCTTTAGCAATAAAATTGTTATGTCAGAATAATCCCTATCCTCCCAAGTCCCGATGTCCTTTTAAAAGGACAAAATCAAATCAAATTTTGAATTATAATAGAATAAAAGTAGGTTCCAAATCAAAAACTGCAACAACTATTCTAGGGCATAGAAGGGTATATCCACTCAACATGACAAATCTTGTAGGTGGAGTCCGGCAAACTGCTGGTAGAGAACCTGCCTGCAAGCTACTTATTTGACTACCAGGACAAGCTGAAGGAGCTGTTCTCCAAGCACGGGGAGATCAATGCCATCAAGTGAGTATAATTTGGATATATCTGATCTGCAGAGATTTTAACCGGTTACCCCTCTAATATTCCTCGGTAGATGGCTGACTCAATACATTTATGTACATCTATGTTAGGGTGTATAATGTATTGGAACAACAGTTTCTACTGGAGCCCTGTATCTCATCATATACGTACTTTTTGTAGCGACGTATGGAGCGTTTCACGAGTTATAACGCCCCTATTTTTTACCACCTTGTTCATAAAAATTTACAAGCCTCAATTAAGGTGCAGCGGAGCAATTTCGACTGCGGGATAATTTTAACTAATCGAAATATCTTCCATGTTTTACATTATTAACTAGAGTCACACACAACACATCTTTTTCGCTATCTGGACATATATGGTACTCTAGTTAATAATGTAAAACATGGAAGATATTTAGATTAGTTTAAATTACCTCGCAGTCTAAATTGTCCCGCTGCACCTTAGCTAATTTATGTTTTAATCCTTCTTACAAATACACAAGTCAAAATGACATTAAGATAAACTATTAATTGTTAAGTGAGGCTTGTAGCGCATCAAAGAGGATTTGAAGAAGAGAGTTACTGTCATGGTAAATTATGTAGCTACAGTTCATTTACTGCCATCTTTCGACAGAAGACTAAACCTGTTTGAACGCCATTTGACTTTGATCCTTATTCTTTAACTGATATGTGTCAACTTTTTAAATATTAATATTCACGCCATCTACTCGAGCATAGGCTGAAGGTTGTGGCGCCATCGCTCGAAAACATGGAACCATACCTTTGGCCTATAGTCGAGTAGATGGCGAGAATATTAATATTTAATAAGTTAACACATATCACTGAAAGAATATATTGGCGTTCTAACAGTTTTATGTTCTGTCGAAAAATGGCAGTAAATTTACAGTGGCTACATAATTTACTTTGACAATCCGTCTCTATAGACTTTATTCTCTTTGTAGCGCATTTATTTACGAGTATAACGCCATTTTTTGACCTTCAATTGTTTGTAAAAGTGAGGGGTAGGTACTATAAAGCTATTTATGTCGCTACAAAAAGTTAATGTGTTATGGATTTAAATTGCGAAATTTGACATTTAAAATTGTTAACTTAGCCGAAATTTTTATACGGTTACAATCTCTGCTAGTGTGATTTTTCCATCTAATGATTAACAATGAAATAACATTCAAATATCAGTCTTGATCTATTATTAATTTTAGACACTTTCAAAGTTTTCTTAATTTGACTTTTGTCATATTATATTTAACATTCAAATATCAGTCTTGTTCTGTTATTAACGTAAAATTTCAAAGTTTCATTGAGTTGAACTAATGTTAAAGACAAGTAATCTGTTTTCATTTTTTAAGTTTTTAATTTCCTCCAACGAGAGGCTATGAGAACTATTTTTTTTAATGTTCTCCAAAGCGAGGCAAGGGAAAGCAAGCCTTGTGGATACTAACTAAATCATTTCTCTTTGTTTTTAGACGTGGTCCAATCATTGTTACCGAACAGACCATAACGCCGACACTCTCGGCTATAGTCGAATTCAAAAACAAAGACAGCCTGGATAAGGTAATTTTATACAATTTTATAATTAAAAATGTAGCATAGACACACCTGTTTGTCAACGGGTGTTTTGCTTAGTCTATTCCAAATTTTTCAAACACCCTTATATAGAATGAGTATTTGAATGTTGTAATGAAATGTGAATGTGTGTTTGACTATTTTAATTCGCACCGTCGCTAAAAAATTCTAATGATATGGGTTCGAACCCCGGTCGAATAGAGGGGAATACAGATTTAGTGCATAATAATTGTTTTCCATCGTATTTTCTCGGAAACGTTCGTATTTGTCATGCTACTCCAGTCAATCTCAGTACTTTTTGTACCGAGACTGACTGAAATAGCAAGACACATTCGTACGTTTCCGTGAAAATACGATGGAAAATAATTATGCAATATATCTGTATATGCGCAAGTTTTATTCAAAAAAATTAAAACGAAAATCATTTTATTGGTTTTTGTTAAAAGTGTTGTTAACAACAGGCCGGGATCTCCTTTTAAGGAACAATAAAATTATGCTTGTGTCAGAAGACACCACTCTTCCGAAAAAGTAAGTACCAATAGAAATCAATATTGTTTGTGTAAATAAACCTAAATACTAGGTCAAAACAAAAACACTATTTTGTTTTAAACATGTTAACATTAATTACCATTACAACATTATACTCTTCCTTTAAAAATGCCGTGTAAACGACGGCCCCTGTGTATCAAAATGATATTATTGTGGTAAATTTACTGTCGTCGAATCTCCGACGAAGTCTTCAGAATGAAGTAATTTATATTTACTCTGTCTGTAACTGTATCATAACCAAATATTTTTTTCATTTATCCTGAACTTACACAATGATGCGACCAGTCTTGGGGTGCTACCACACCAATCGATCGATGGTAGAACAGAACAGTCGACGTCGATCGATAGTTTCTACCTAGACCAATCGATCGATCGATGTCGACTTCCATTCTACCATCGATCGATTGGTGTGGTAGATCAGGATCACCATTATCGAATATCGCAATATTAGCATTATCAAATATACGTTCTAATTTTTCGTTTTGTGTTTATTTTCGTCTTAATGCGATCGGTCCGGTTTAGAATAGGTCTCTTCGTGGTACAGTCAACGGTAAAAATATGGGTGTAGACAACTTACTCAAAAATATGTCCCATTGTTCTTAATCCACTGACATAAGAGTTATGGGACATATTTTTGAGATGATTTGTACACCCATATTTTTACCATTGACTGTAAGTCTTGGCTATCGAAATGAAGAGAACAGCCTCCCTAGTGAAATAATTTTGGTATGAATTTTATATTATGTGTACATTTTGAGCGATCTGACATGTTATCAGGTAAAATACGATCTCCAATGTAAGACTGACAAATATTCGTATTACCGTTCCCTAAATACCCCACTTGAGTTAAGATCATTTAGATTGGCTACAAGTTACAAAATGTACAGTTGTGAGGCACATCATATAGCAAATTCAAATTTTCTCTTATCCTCTAGCCGTCCACGAATTACAACTTGCCGACACGAATTACAAATGCAATTTTCTCCAAATCATGATTTAAAATACAATATTTAAAATTTTCACGTTTTGAACACATATTAACTCACATTTATTTTATCGCGAATTTATTTTATTATCTTTATTTACCTACGTTTCGACAAAGGTTTCACTGGTCGTGGTTAGCCGCGACCACAACCAGTGAAACCTATAAATGTGAGTTAATATTTAAAATTCTGTCAGTTTATTATGATTCAAAATACATTGGAATGGGAAACCTTTTCAAAGGCCTCTGGGCTGTTAGAGGGTATGGAAACTCTATGGTCATGGAGTATCTCTCTAACAGCTCAGAATTTCTGAAGAAATTGTATTGTGCCGTAAAGCCAGGAAACGAGTAGTAAATACACCATCATGGTCGAGTGCGTCCAACGTAAATTTGCTAGACATCTTTACAAAAGGTATTACGGATACTACCCGTACTTATTTCCGTCATCCTTTGTATTGGGAATGGTAGGGCTAGAGTATCTCGAGCTAAGGCGTAAGCAAACGCTTACCTTACACTATTGTCTGCTTTTAAGAAATCATATTGACAACCCATCCGTTCGGGAGCGTATGCGTATTTTTACCCCAGACAACTACATAGCTGCAGTAGGGCGTAGCGCACGTAGAGCCAGAAATCTTTTCGCATATCCAAATGTTCGCACCTATCACGGTTCAAACGCACCCACGTACCGACCAATAGAATTACTAAATAAATTCACAGACATATTCGCAGACAACTGGCCGTCCCTACAACGTAGTATCAGGATTTTTTAAACTCTACCTATGTTACTTAATAATTATCAGAATTTATTTTTAAATCTCTTTGCAACTTAGTAATACATATGTAATATGTAGGTATTTTTAATTCTAGAGATAGTCCGAAAAGTGTATAATGTGTGTAACACAAGTGTACTAATTTTATGATACTGACTACATATGTATTAACAGTATAAGTGTCTTGGATATAGCTGTAAACTTATACTCAGTGTTTGCCTGAATAAAGAATAAAACAAAAAAAAAAGATACGGCGCGCTGGGTTTTAACGTTTTACCTGAACTACTCTGAAAATACATGTACGAGCAATATGCACGATAACTAAATGACATCATTTAGATATAATTCTGATGGCAGTGTACGTTCGAATTGGCCCGTATCTCTTCCAATAGCACCGTTGTTATCGATCGCTCAAAATTTGCACTACAATGTAAACATAGCGGCAACAATGTGCATATACAGATCGTGATCTAAGAATACGGGTCAACTATTCGACGATTATATCGAGGTAAGTTGCAGATGTACCGTAAATAAAAGTTACAAGATAAACAAGTGCCGTGAAACACTGTGGCGCTTATTTTATTTCTATTCAATTAGAAGAAAAAAAAACATCTTTATTCTTGATATCGATTAATAGATAAAAATCTGTCAAAACTACCAATTTGTGGATTAAACCTGACCAGGTATATATAGTCTTCTTTTTTTTAACCATGCCCATCGGAAATAGTATGGAACGATCATGTGTTTATTACATAGAAAATGTATGGTGTAGTACTTTATATATGTACTTAAGAACACAGTATAGATGAGATTGTTTTTCTAAGAAGCTATTCTTTTTAAACGAATATCGTAATCAAATCGCGTTAACAATAAAACAATCATACTACTCTCTGAATAATGTTTTAGGATAGATACTCTTATCCTTTTAACCAATGTCCCAAAAATATTGTTGGCTATAAGACGGCTAATATTGATGTGGTTTTTACCTAAGGAAGAACACAGCCGTAAATTTCACGGTCATACTTGTACCTTTTCTTTTGCCACGAGGCTAGAGAATTTGGTACAAAAACTAAAAGTGTGGTAATTTCATCAATATGTAATTTCTATGAAAATATGACGTTTATAATGACCCTCGCTTTTTCCTTCACCTGTTTGTTGGACTAATTTTATTTTTGTTATATTTTAATATCATGTTAGAATGCTGCATTTGAATGTAATTATTCCTTCAATTCATCATGAATCGTTTTACCTGATAAGTTTTCCCATGCAACAGTAATTTAGGATTTTATATTAACAATTTCCAAGTCCAAATCAAATTATATAATTTAAATAGTGTATTTTAAAAACCTGCATAAATATAAGTTATTTAACAACGTTAAACTTAACAAATAAAATAGATTCAACGTATGAATTAAACATCAATTTTGATGAAAATTTATCAACGAATCAACTCAATCAACCAGTGTGTCCGTGAACATGAAACACAGTTGTATCCCTAAAATCCTAACCCCCTCTATCCCAACAGGCCCTCTCCGAGCAAGGGCGCGTCATCGACGGATCCCGTATCTCGGTGGCGGTCGAGTCGCGCGCCGAGACCGCCGTGCTCGTCGGCGTGCCGTACGAGGCGGGCACGGAGTACGTGCGCCGACTCTTCAACCAGTGCGGCGAGGTCGCGCATATACACGAGTTCAGCAAGACCAAGTACAAGATCCGTGAGTATAGATAAAATATTCGGCCATCTTGATCGAGTGACCGGTTGTCACAGTGGGCCATCCTGATCGAGTGAACAGTTTTCACACACGGCCACACTGTTCGAGTGACCGGTTCTCACATCCGGCCACCCTGAATACTGAATGACCCTGCACCTATTCTCACCAGTTCAACATTTTGTAAGTCAATTAAAATGGGCGATATGTAACTTTTTCCAAATTTGTATTTTTTTATCTTTTTTACTGTATATTAGAAGTTGGGTGTATTTTTAATCGTTTGGGGTTGCGTAAGGTAAGCTTTTGGTTACCAATATAATAATAATAATAGCAAACACCCACGCTCGTCAGTTATGAGATTGTACATCCCACGGAAGTGTGGAGGCCGAGGCTTCCTAAACGCCAAGGATCTCCACAACCGCGAGGTGTACAATCTCAGGAATTATTTCCTTAACAACGAGTGTGGGATGCATCGTGATGTGGTGGCAATAGACAGGAACCTCACGCCGCTCTCCTTGGCAAATGAGAACTGGCGCAAACCTGTAGTAGTAAGTACTGCGGATCGCAAGGCGGCATGGGAGAGTAAGGTGCTACACGGGCGGTTCTACAAGGCCCTCACGGGATCCGATGTGGACCTGCTCGCGTCGGTGAACTGGTTACGATTCGGGGACCTCTTCGGAGAAACCGAGGGTTTTGCCTGTGCAATTGCGGACGAAGTGATGATGACGAACAACTATCGGAAATATATCCTGAAGGACGGTACGGTCGACATTTGTCGGGCATGCCGCCGTCCCGGAGAGTCACTCAGGCATATCATTTCCGGTTGTTCTCATCTTGCTAACGGCGAGTACTTGCACAGACATAATCTCGTAGCCAGGATTATTCACCAGCAACTTGCTCTTCTGTATGGCCTTGTGGACCGCGAAGTACCGTACTACAAGTACTTACCTGCGCCTGTTCTCGAGAATGGTCGTGCCACGCTCTATTGGGATCGATCTATCATCACTGACAGGACTATTGTCGCCAATAAGCCTGACATCGTGCTGATAGACCGATTGCAGCGCCGGGCCGTGCTCGCCGACGTCACCATCCCCCATGATGAGAATCTCGTGAAGGCCGAGAAGGACAAGTCCAGTAAGTACCTAGACTTGGCTCACGAGATAACCGCCATGTGGGATGTTGATTCGACGATCATTGTCCCGATAGTCGTTTCAGTGAACGGTCTAATAGCGAAAAGTCTCGACCAACACCTAGAGAGACTCTCGCTGGGTGGTTGGATCAAGGGTCAGATGCAAAAGGCGGTAATTTTGGACACGGCGCGTATAGTACGTCGGTTCCTCACTCTGCGGCCCTGACCACCGGCAGCTTGGGCCAAGCCCCGCTGCCGGCGGCAATCTAGGTTAGGTTTTTTATAATGTGTTTATATGTATTTTATATTGTTTTGTAAATGTTTTTATATTTTACTTTTATATTCATATTATAAATTACCTAACTTAAGAGGAGAAATAAATAAGAAGATAATAGCAACACGAGACATTATAGAAACAACTTTGTTTCTATTTTTTTTTACGCCTGGAGTGTACTTGTCTATATTTGTTTTATGTGATAAAAAATAAAAAAAGGTCAACTGACAAAAATATTTTTGTCCGCACACAGTCCGGGTGACGTTCCACAACAAGGAGTCCGTGGAGAAGGCCCTGAAGCTGGACCGCGAGCTGCGCGTCAACGGGTTCCTGGTGACCGTCTCCAAGTACCGCGACGAGGACGAGCAGAAGGCGCACTCCGCCAACGCCAACAAGGTAACACCTAGTCTAGTTGTACTGGTTCATGTTTAAACAAGGTGCGGTAACGTTGTTGGGACGATACAATACAAGGATAGTTTAAAATTGCGAAATCTTTTCTTGTTTACATCGATGGCATTCGATGAATTTCAACGTCTTGTTGCCAGTAAAATAATTTAGTACCACTGTAAATCCGCAACATGGCGAAAGCCAAATACAGATGTAGTGCATAATTGTTTTCCATCGTATTTTCTCGGAAACGTTCGTATTAGTTCAGTTAACGTCAGTACTTTTTGTACCGAGACTGACTGAAATAGCAAGACACGTTCGTACGTTTCCCTGAAGATACGATGGAAAATAATTATGCACTACATCTGTATTTGGCCTTCGCCATGTTGCGGATTTACAGGGGTGTATGCACATGTGTAGAATCTTGTCAGGCTGTACATCGTTTGTATTGGTTCTGCAGAACAAGCGGCAGCACCCGCAGCAGCAGCAGAACCGCAACGCGAACGCCAACTCCAACGTGAGCCCCAACGCCAACCCGAACGCCAACCGCCAGAACAACTACCGGCCGCGCGGCGGCGCCTTCAACGCGCGCGGCAACTTCAGAGGTAACCTACCTATTTGTATTTATTGCATTTCAAGTGTATTACATCCACGCTTAAAGTATAGGCAGGGGTACACAAAACACCTGCTGTTATGACCGGTGATCGGCACAGACGGTGCCACACTGCGGGATTCCGAACAAAAATCTTAATATGGACATGAATGGACATGACTCACATGCCGGAATCTTGTTCGAAGCAGTAATTCTATTGAGTGTTATTTTAAACAAGACTTTTAAGAGTTAAGTGTTCTATTTGGAAATCCACGGTGTGCCACCGTCCGTGCTGATCACCGTTTATAACTTGTAAACGTAAAACTACGTTCGTGACCGTTGTCATATACAGACGAGCATAATAACAGCATTTTAAACATATTCTTTAATGGCAAGTTCTATTCTACGTTTTCGAATTATAAGTAGAAGTAGAATGGCAGTTTACATACGCAAATAACTTGTGGTGGTATTCCACCTGGCCAATTTCTTTGTCCAATGTACATTTAGATTCACTCTCTCATTAGTCACTAAGCAAAATGTGAGATGCAAATACACATTGGACTAATATATTGGACAGATGGAATACCATTCTAATCTTATGTAAAAATAACATTTAATATCAACTATTAAACACTGATGGTGATGAATTGATAATTCCCGCGGCATTGTATGGGAAAGTTTTCTCTATTTACTAGACTCAGGCTTATTGCATAAAAAAATACAAGCTAATACTTTAATATACAAAATCACTTGTAATAAGTATTAGCTTATATTTTATTATGCATCAGGCCCCTGGTTGTACTGTACTGTAAGTAATGTGGTCACAATTGCAGGCGGTCGCGGCCGCGGCGGCTTCCCCACGCGCGGGTTCCCGGCTCGCGGCGGCTTCGGCGCGCCCGTCAACAGCTACGCCATGCCCGGATTCATGGTGAGTCCACACAACAGAATCAGAATCATCGCATTTATTCGTGATAAACTGTAACATACACAAGTATATGGTATAATAATATACTCCGCCTGATACTCTATTCCGAGATTCGCGTATGACCTAACTGACACGGGCCTACGTCATCATGCTGTTTACAGGTTCTCAAACTTTGAAATGTGGGAGAATTTTAACCAACGGTGAAAATTATTTTAACGGCATTAATTTTAAGTTATTCATGTAGAAACATAGTAAAATAAAACAAATCTAATGTATTAAATTAAACTTTATTTATCTATACAAGACAAACGTTTGAAAAACTAATTCACAGTTACACATTAATTACCAAGCTTACGACGTGAAAAGTTTGGAAAACACTGCGACTGCTGACACTGAGCGAGAAGGAAATAACAATTAACACGCGTTCGACAAGGATGACGGTCAGGGCATGAAGTTATCTAGATCCGAATTGTCAAATGTGACAGCGCTATCCTGTGTTGCCAGTAATGTAAACAGAATTACCCGAACGTCTGAAATTTCTTTCGTGAATCGGAAGATATTGCTAACGAATAATTAAAAACGACGTGTTATTGTAAAATTTAAGATAAAATACATATAAATGAAAATTATAAAATTATAAAGAAATATTTTAACTTAATAACCATAGGTATATTGTACCCATGTAACATGTTATGTTGAAATAAAGTGGCAATGTTATTGTGACGTAGGCCCGTGTCACTCTGGGAAGAGAAGACCATGTTTTATTAGACCATGCACAAGTATAGAACAACAAAGAAATTTAAACATAAAATAAATAAATCGTTTTCCATGAAATGGGCCCGCCTCAGCATAATGCTAACCCAAAAGTCAGCGCTGATCTTCCGGCGAGACCATTTGTGGGTCACGAATGCACCTGTACGTCACGGCCCCATCATAAGACTGAACGCGACTTTGCGGCGGCGAATGTACGGCGATCAGCGCTATCTATCTGCTGGTGAGATGTCATGATGACATAAAAGCCATGTCATTCAACACAATGTCAAATATTGAGTACTACAGTCTAGCACGGATTTAAAGTCTATTTCAATAGAACTTGCTAACTATGTAAACAAACCGCCATATTGAAATTGTCTCTGAATGATGAATTTACTAGTGATGGGCAAGACTCCTACTTACTACTTTACTAATGTCAAACCATATCGAATAATAAAATACCAAAAGTAAAAAACAAGTAGTTACTTATTTTTAATTTGTTTAATCACGATCAGAAGACAAATTAGTACTTAAGAATGATGTATTGATGTATTTTATAACCGTGGCGGTAGGTACAGAGCGTGGGTGGGTAGTGTGTAGCGGGTTTATATTACAAACTTTAGTCACAACACTACCCATCATAGACAATTGTAGAATTTAAAAGAAACAAAACCGTCATTCCAACAGGTCCTAATAACCTAACTTATGAACCCATTTTAAACTTTTAATTAAATATCCAAGATACAGTTATATATTTATGTATTTTACGGAACGGACCGTTTCAATAGTGTATATGTGTATGGTTTCAGTGGTATTTGATGAGGTGGTGTGAAAATTCAAAGAGAAACAGTGATAAAACAAAGTTACGTTGTTTGTTTACATAGTTAGCAAGTTCTATTGAAATATACTTTAGAGACCCAAAGCTCTTGGTATGGCACTTGGAATTTAGGGGGCCCCATCTCTAAACCATGGTTAGATTGCCTGGCCCCAAGCCAACGAAAAGAATTTTGACCCGGACGCTACCGCTGACCGTAACTGGTAACTTTGGTATTGCTATACTGCGGGGAAATGCTAGCATCTATTTTGTTTTACATATTTTAAGTAATTCAAAATTTTTATTGAGTTTAACTTTGTACCGCCCAATGTACAGTCAGCTGCAGAGATATTTGACCCCTCCACCTGTAAACAAATTTCTGCTGACTGGACAAGTGTACATTACGTACACACTGTTTCAATGGAATGGTCAACATTTCTTAAAATATACAAAGTAGCATTTCTTTTGTCTCTTTACATATTCAAACAAATTCCAACCCAACTAACAATACAATTAGGTTCTAACTTCCATAGCACACTTTTTGTATGGGATCTCTTAATTTAATTTTCATTGCTTGTAACAAAGGGTACTTAGCTAATAAAATTTTATTAAAATGTTTCTTAAGAAAATTAAATGAACGAATTTAAATGTTCTTAGTCCAGACCTTTACGTCGTGCAAGAAAGTTACCAACAAAAGAAAAATGTTCGACACCTACAACAATGAGAATTGAATCACCGAAGCGGCGACTGTTGTTTAACTTTTTATTACTCATATAACATATAATATATTTAGTACCGTAAACCGGTTACTTTGATCAATTTTAGAGTTTGGCACCATTTTTTGACGATCCTAATATACGTAAAAATGTGAATTAAAAATATAATACTCGGTCTGTCAAATAAAAAAAAAAGAAAGGACTTATATTTTTTCCAAAAATAAATAAAAACAACGCGATCAAATTTATCCAACTCCTGGTCTGTGCATGCGGGTTTTTGATATGTTGCCCTTTATACTTATTGTAATATGTATGATGTTCTATAAGAAATCTTGTAGGCTTGCGATGCGACACAAATAGACAAATAGATTTTATGCCACCACTATGTCTGCGTGTGCGTCATTGAGTTGTTCTTATTGGTATTTTTTGTAGTCTCGCGACCTGATATTTTTTTTGTAATTTTTGGAATGGAACCTTTAATAAAAAAAACAATGTATATAAAATTAATACCCTGGTGGCCTCACCTTTTCTTTCCCCCTTGGTATCTTTTGATGCCAAACTTATTAATTTTGATTACTAAAGAGGCATCATATACTTGCTTTCACTATCGCTTATATCGGCATGTTTCCCTGCAAAACTGATCTATTTAATTGTATTTAAACTAAATCAATAATTCACCGTGACCAATCACGAAACCAATTATCCATTTCATATGCTTTTAGCTACGCTTCACACTTTCTAAAAAAACGAAAAAAAATAAAATAAAGGGCAATTTAGTTCATGAGCCGCTATGCCGCATTTACGCCTCAACTGACATACCTAAAATCATGCACGTGCGTGCCGTGGACCGTGCACGTGAGTGCCGTGGACCGTGCGCGTTGGTGGGTATGCTATCTTGTGGCCTGAATCGGAAAAATAAACATGTACATTGCCAAAGCAAGTGCTACCATCTACCGTTATCGTACGTTTTATTGTGCATAGTAGGTTCTGCCATCTTGTTTGCTACATCAGTAGGGCTACCGCCAATACCGAAAATCGTCAATTGCGGGCATTTTTCTCTGTCACTCTAATTACGCCTTCATTGGAGTAAAAGAGTAAGATCCCCGCAATTTGCGAATGTCGGTTTTCGCGGTAGCCCCTCAGAAGCATAAACATCACATTTACGCCTCGCGCGAAAAATCCTACGGCTCCTATGCTGCCCCCTATAGTTCATGCACGCTCTTGCCACAAAATTGACACGCAACAGTTTTAATTCTCTAAAATTTTGGGAGGTACAGTCAGCATCGTATAGTAGGTAGCAACCAAAGTATTCAAATAGTTCGGTACGCCATACAAATAATATGGTGTACCGTGTACAGAACTATTTGAATATGTACTTTGGATGCTACCTACTATATGACGCTGACTGTACACTGGTTTTAGGGTGCCATCATCATTCTTTCATTATTATCCTACATTTGTAATTGGACAGTCACCTGCAATAATTTGTACATATGAAAGGCTGCAAAAATATCTGACACGATCTTATTTGTAGAGCCATAAGAGGGTGTCACATATTTTTGCGGCCTTCGAAGAGTAACATATGCATTGCAGGTGACTGTACGTTTTAATTTTTTCGTATTTTATAAAATGCTTGCCTTTTACCAATTTTACTTGTTATTTTCATCTTGTCTAACCTCATGTAAATAAAACATTTAAGCTGTATTTTTTTGCAACAATTTCAATAAGTGCTTTATTTTTCATTTTGCATGCTCATATTTTTGTTATATTTCATATTATTTTAGTATACTTCGAAAAGAGTGCATAGAAAGACGTGCAAAGAAATGCAGTGGGATCTTGTTGTGTGATCTGACATATTTAGTACAGTCGGACATCGAACACATATTCAATACAAGTTATACAGAAATAAAAGTTGTCGAAATTTCGAAACCTTGTTTCAATAACGCGATTCAATAAAATTCACGAAAAATCGCCCCTAAAATTACCTTAAAAATAATCAACTTTTGCGGCATCCGGCAAAATTGTCCTATAATATTTATTTATTTATTTATCCCTATATCGAAATTTTGATCTGGGCTGTATTAAAAAATAAAAACAACGGTGTTTAGGTCCGACTTATTAAATCAGACACACAATAAGAGCTAAACTTAGTTGAAATTATTTGAGTTGTCTATAAAAAACAGCTTTGTCAATACGATACTCGATAAAGTCTGGACGCTAACCACGAATAATATCGTACATAAAGCGCCTGTTCCTATCTCTACCGCACGAGTGTTATTTTATTGCTGTCCCGCCGATGATGCCGGAGCGGGACAGCGCTGTAATTACGCGCGTGCGAAAGCGATAGGAACAGGCGGGACAATGTACGAAATTCTTCGTGGTTAGCATCCCTTACTTTAGTATCTAAACCTCAAATAATTTCTAAATCTACTCTGCTTTCTTTGCCGTTAATATTCTGTGCGTTCTTTTCAGAGGTACCCGTTTTAGATCCGACACGACCGCAGGTAACATTTGACAAACACACCAAACCGTTTCGCATTGATAGGTAGTTCAAACACAGAATAGTAATAAAAATTAGGTACTCTCTTTGGTCATTACGTCGCTATTACTTCGAATGCGCTTACGTTAGAATCTTAGGATTTTCAACATGATATATATAATGTAAAAAAATTTTAAAAGTTGAACCGTCGTCGGAAACCTCGATGGGCCCAAACATGTTTAATAGTTTTTAGTTTTCACTGCTCATACTCGTAAAGTTGGTGTTTAAGTTGCGTGTAAGCGGCATAAAGTTGCTTTTTATGCTGTTGTGCATAAAGTAATCTATTACGACCCTAAGGGCCACTTGCGCCATGCAGGTACAGCCACTAACTCGGGGTTAACCGGTTAAACCCAGAGTGACCAGTACAATTAAACCCCGTGTTAACGTTTAACGCCGAGTTAGTGGCTAACCCTGGATGATGCAAGCGACCCTTATTGACTTAGCAATAAAGTCCTGCGTCTGCCATGCTGCTTACCACTGCTGCATCCTGCGGCCGGAGCGCCCCACGCGTACTAACTTCTTTAGTCTTGAATAAATATGGTAAAATAACCTCAAATATTTGATACTTCTGTATAATTCCCTCGCAGTCGAAGTGAAAAGCAGAGTACACTACTCTGGCATAATACCCATTTTATCCGAGGCAATTTATCGGTCCGAGAGTACGCGAACCGCTTAAGGGCGTCCGCTAGCGTGGGCCACTGTAGGCAAAATCGTCCGACGCGTCCGCGCCAGTTATCAACGCTCATACTATTTTTCGTAAACCCGCTCACCCGCTCCCTGCAACTGCGCCAACTAGCGGACGCCCTTATGTAGTGCATAATCTTTTACCGTCATATTTTCTCGGGAACGTTCGTATATGTCATGCTACTTCAGTCAACTTCAGTCCTTTTTGTACTGAGACTGACTGAAATAGCATGTCACTTTCGTGCGTTTCCGTGAACATACGATGGTAAAGAATTATACACTACATCTGTACCCTTGTTGTATAATGTACTCTTATTATAATTTTTTTCTCCCGCAGGGCGGTTTCATGAACGACGGTCAGCGGCCAAACAAGCGGCCCCGGCTGTAAGCGGCCCCCGATCCGTGTGTGTGTGCGTCCTACAGACTACAGTGACATGTTACTTGCAGTATCATATAATAAATCTAGCGAATTGTATTTACATAAGTGCATGGAATATAGGAGTAAGTTATTGTCTTTTTGCAGGTAATAAATACTATTACTAACAATTAGTTGTTTTATTTCCAAACCCCGTTGTCGATGTCGCAATTCTATTCGTTGGTGCCCTTCACCCAAAGTACAATATTAAACAAATAATTTTACGTTGGCACTATTCGCCAACAAACTGTCTTTAGTTTGGCGAAAATATTGTATACCTAGTCCTAAGCGTTTTTTTTTAAATAAATTCAGCTAAAAATGTAGATTAAATATTCATTTAATTCAAAAGAAAAAGCGCTACGTAAAAATAGTAAAAGCAAAAATTGAAAAACAACCTTTTTTCCCCAATTTCGTTTATCATTTTTTTTGTATGGAAATTAAAATAATATTTATTCCAAATCCTAAATCTTGAATACGCCAATGAATCCCATGACACATTTTATAGTGGAATTACAATTGGATGCTAAGGCGAATTTAGGGTATGTATTTTTGTCAACCCTTAAATTCGATGAACTGCCACATTGATAACGGGATTTGTTATTTCCCATACCAAATAAACTTTCGTTTATTGAATTTCACTGACGTGTTACTGTATATCATAAATTTATTTTATTGTATTTACATAAGTGTATGAAATGAAATTAGAAATAAGTTATTGTCTTTTTGCAGATAATAAATTTATCAATTATGAGAGGTTGTTTTATTTGAATGTCATAATTTATCCCATTGTAGAAGAAAATTTATTTTCCAAAATCTAGCGAATTATATTTACATGAATACAATTCGTAACACACATGCATGTAAGGTAGAAACGAGTTATTGTAACTTTGCGGTTTTAATGTGGTCAAGACCGTACATAAGGGAAGACCGTCTACAAGCTCTCGTCGCTTTTAACTCTTGCGTTTGTTCACATACCTAATACTCCCATATCCCAATTCTCAATTTTAAAATCTTGTTCGCTGAGTTTAATAGTATAGGTACTATAGGTTTATTAGCATTAGAAAGAACAACGCAGAAGTAAGCGCAGGATTATTTCTGGCACTCAACGCGGTATAAAAATGAAATAAACGAACATTTACCTACTTGCTTCTTTATTTTACAGCATAATATGCTTAATTTAGAACTTTAATGTGTGTGGCATCAATAGTATACTTGCTTTTAGGTTCGAATCGAGTCCCACCCCTTCGCTGTAACAAGAAAGCAATGTTATGATTCCCTCCACCGCTCAACCGAACACTACACATACAAGTCTGCAACCGCGCGGCGATCGCTCGTCATGTCTAAACTACTCCTAATACTAGTCATACTTATCATAGTTGAGGGCAGAGACACTACTAGAAAACTTCGAACCTTCTTCAGGGGAGAGGTAGACAGCTTGTACAATGTATATGATCCCTCTTATTTGGCCCTGGTGTGGCCTACGATAAGAAACGGGGTGCATTTGGCGGTTAAAAGTGAATGTTTTGGCGATTTGAAGGTGTTTTTCAGCGATTACAGCAGAGGGCGGGCTTGGACCTATATTGGTAAGTACCCAATGTCTATTTTATTTCATACATACCTACCTACATACAGTATCTACTAAAAGCTTTGACCACCAAAGACGTCAAATGACCAATATCAACCTTCGTGCATTTCGATAAATTTCACGATGACGCGCAGTAAGAGCAGGCTCGGAATCGGTTTTTTCTTCATACAAAAAATACCGGTATTATTACGTTCTTTTTCGTTCTTTGGTTTATTATTTCATTTTTAATGGGACAATCTAATAAGACGAAGTTGTTACCTAATAAATACATGATTCAGGCCTACGTAAAGAGCATAAAATAACTAATAATATTCGGATATTTTGGGATTAAAAAAAAAACCGGTTCCGAGCCCTGAGTAAGAGGCGTGGCGTTCACAAGTTTAAGTTTGATAAATATAACATCTTTCTTTTATAACTGCAAAATTGATTCCTAAGGGCTCATTTAGACGATGCGAGTTTCATTACATTGCGGGTTTTGATCGGTCGGTTGTATTGGACGTAACCAACAGTCCGCAATGTAACTAAAATCGCATGCGAGTTCACGCGCCGTTTAAATCAGCCTTAATAAGAATAAAGAAAGGATAGACTAAACTAATCAAAAGTAAGATAACTCCTAAATTTAAAATTTAAAAACCCCCTAATTGGGTTGCTGGGCGAATTTCGATGCGTTTTTTTACGTGAAAGTGTGTTTCCTTGCGGTGGGTTCTATATGTTTAATAAAAATCGATCCAGCATTTTAAAGGGTATCAACTCTTGCATAAGCATAAAATGGTTTAAAATTTTATTATTTGGGTAAGCCCAATTTTAAACCATTTTATGCTTATGCAAAAGAGCTGATACCCTATAAAATGCTGGATCGGAATCGAAATCGGTCCATCCGTTTGAGTGCTACGATGCCACAAACAGACAGACATTGGCGTCGCCTTCAGCTTCGGGCCTCAATTCACACTCTTTTGGAATTTCTTGTTTACCGCCCTTAATATGCCACATCTATCGAACACTAGGTGTAATTTAACATTAACGTTGTGCTTAACCGAGATTTGAACCTGCCTTAACCGTTACCCCATAGCGTGATTCAACTCATTACACCATTTTCACTGTTTGAATAATATTGCACGCCAACTCTCGCTAGTACAATTGTCTGCCAGCGCAAAATCAACTCTATTTATTTGAGATAAGAAAAACGAATTTACCTACTCTAAGATCCAATCGCATGTATGTTTTATAGGTTTTTTCCTCTAATGTCGTCGACCGTTTGCTAGATTTATTTTTTAAGATTCGTTGAAGACACGGCCGACTGGCGGTTACTGCGATCGATTGATTTTAATTAATTTAATGATAGTGGCATGATGTTTTTTGTCGTGATGGCGGCAAACGATACTATTACCAAGAATTAATATATCGTTGTATTATCTCATTTATTGCTTTAATGCATTGAACTATTATTACCAGACATCGTATTTACATTTTCCAGCATTTTTGGTGCGGCGGAGTGGTGTTAACGGAACTGGTATAAATAATTTCAACCCTAATGATTAATTAGCGTTAATTACGTTAATATTAACCTTAATTTACCATTTCAGTTGAAATTATCTATACCAATTCCGTTAACACCACTCTGCTGCACCAAAAATGCTGGAAAATGGACGATGTCTGATTATTACTAACGCAGGGAATCGGCACAGATAACCAGTATTTTGTGTCCGTAGTTGATGTTGTTTTGTCAACAAACCATAGAAGCGGAGCGTGAATCTCGCGACCTAAACGCGTAAGCGCCATGAATTTGACGGCGCCATTAACGTATACATCTATGGACTGGCCTTACGGGCACTAAAAATGGTACTAGTTTAGCGGTGTGACTCACGAATTCCAGCCAATCGTGCAGTCTAACGGAACTAGTTGCGACCAATAGCGCGCGTGATGCGAACTCTTCAACCAATCGCGCGCGTGATGCGAACTCATCAACCAATCGCGTTGTACCGGTGTCACACCGCTGTACTGGGCCCTGTCATGCCTCATTATTATTATCCGTAAAGCCAGTCCCTAGATATCTATGTCAATGGACGGCGCATACGACGTTTTGGTCGCGTGGTACAGGTTGTGATAGCGACAATTTCATTGTTTGGTATGGCTTCTCTATAGTAATAATAATTCAATTTCATTATTATACCAAACTTCTTCTATAGTAATAATAACTCAATGCTTTAATTATCTGTTTTACAGCGGTGGACGCCTCGGGTCGCTACAGCTCGGGAGCCTACAGCGGTCGCCGTCATTGGCTCGGCTCCAAACAGCAATGCGTGGACTTAGTGAGAAATACCTTCCATTGCAAATGTCACGCAGAGTATTAAACTCATAATTAATATGTGATTGCGTAAAATATTTGCTTTTGTAACAAAATATTCCTAGATATAATATTGAAAGTAATCACCCACTGTATCTGAATGCAGCTTTTCGTATTTTCCTGTCCGCTTCCGCTGCACTCGTTGACAGCAATTCACAATGTCCGATCCGATATCGGATATGCTCTTATGGTGTTAATGGATAGGGGCACATCTTTCAGGACAAGAACAGAAGTGCCAGAGAGGAAAAAGAGGCCCAGGCGAGGTTTCGGGACGAGGTGTACCTCAACGCCGTGCTACGGAAGGAGTTTACCCAAGGTAAACACATTCAGATCAAGAAAATGAAAAGGAAAGAAAAGAGCGTACCACTACCTACTCCCATCTTAAAGGCCGGCAACGCACTTACAACCCCTCAGGTGTTCGTCTCATTTACCTCCTATATCATACAAAAACCAGATTAACCAATGGCGTAGGTACCGTAAAATTTGCGTACTTTCTCCCAACTGGATAGATTGTGCTCCAACAGTTTTTATATTTATAATATATATACCTACATTAAACATTTAAAACTATATCATAACCTGATCGCTAGAACAATCCCGGCCCGGGCCGAGGCTTAAGACATAGGTGATCGGTGATCAGGTGATGCTTCTATAGGAAACTGAAGTGTCCGACGCCTCGGCCCGGACCCGGACCCTTTTCCTTTTATGTCGTTAGGTGACAACCAAAACATTCATGGAGTAGGGATAACTTTTCGTCCTATGTGGCATGTAAGCGTCAGTCAATGGACCGTTTTTCAAAGTCTAAAATGCACTGAAAGCGTCTAACATAACATAATATAATTCAGTCACTGATTTTAATATTGCTTATGAATTGACAGCAGGCTCAGACCGACCGTTGACAGAGCTAGAGCAACTCCACAGAACCAGCGAGGCCCCCGTCCGTCTGGCGTACTCTGTCACGCGCCTCTACCTCAACGTTACCAAGCTCGCCATGGCTAAGGTATGTGCTAATGTACATCGAGCAGCTAAATTGTGTGGACACATTATGAAATGAATTTGTTCATTGGCGCAGCAGTGGCAGCTAACAACCATATCACAGATAATAAACACAGCTTACACCACACACATCCTTAGAGCGTTTTCACATTATCGGATGTCAGATACGACTACAAAGCGTGAGCCATTATCCGTGTTTTTTTTGCACGAAATAAATAAAATTAAATGAAACAAGGTTGTTTAGTATGCCTACATATTCATCTCTCGGATTTCGTTCAAAAACACAACTTATTATTTTTTACAGAGCCTAGAAATTATCCAAGGCCTATGTCTTCCCCGCTCCTGCTCACCTCAAGACGTGACCGCCATCATCAACTTTTCCCTCATGATCACAGACACCCTCAAGTCCAACCACACCACCCCCAGAACCGTGAGCGTCATCAACTCAAGACGCATAGAACTCACATATGATCCAAGCAAGGACTACGTTGCTATCACCTTAACAGCTCTCACTTTGGGCTTAGTCGTTTTGTGTATAATAGCCACTTTAGTAGACTTTGAATTACTGAAATGCCGGAGGAATGTAACAGCGAAGAGTTTCAACGTTCAAAAGTACAACAACGATTTGCAGATTCATAAAACAAAAGATGAATTAACAATTAATAATGTAGAGAATTCTAACATCAATCTAATGACGCTAAAGAAATATAAGCAAAACGCAATGCCTCAAACGCTCGACGTAGTATCTCTAGAGAATACTAACAGTTGTAAGCGTTGCGGCAAGTATAAGAAGCAATGCGTGAACCCAATGAAGAGTGAAGCTTACCAGCCATGTCCTCGGGTCAGATACGATAACTCCATAGCTAGCTTGAAAGTTAAGAGGAGTGTATCCCAGTATCTGCTTCTCTGTTTCTCACTAAACTACGGGTGGAAGAGGATTTTTAATACAAATATGGCGAATAAGGATCTGTCGATTATGCATGCGTTCAGGATTGCGACTACGTTTTGGGTGGTGTTTATACATGTGGCGACCATGGTCAGTTATTTGTCAGGTTAGTATCTTTATATCTTCTATAAAGGATAACTCACGTTAGACCGTGCCGTATCCGGGCCGGAGCTTCAGGCGCATCGTTTTCTATGTAAAGCATCACGTGATCACCTATCATCTGTCATAGAAAAGTAAGCGCCGCACATATAGGGGTATTTCACTAAAAAAGCTGGCCATTAGTAGAATGTGGGTCTATATTAATTCGCATAACTTAATACTCCTAATTCAAATTGGCATAACGTATATTACGCATAACTTCTAAATCGCATAACAATATTTCGCATAACTGAGTACGCATAATGTTAATGCGCATAACGTAAATTTTCATAACGATGACTTGGGATAAATATAATAAGCATAAAGGTACTTTGCATAATTATTAAATCGTATAAATATAAAAGGCAAATTAATAAAAATGAAGACAGAGCTGCTCGAATTAAGGTTCAGTAGGTTCAGAGAACGAAGTTTTAAGTAAAAGTAGCGCTTTTTTAGATCACAAATATCACAATTTTACGGTTGCCAAAAATTTTATTAGCAATCTTGCGGCCTTTTCTAGGGACTTCAGCGATTTGAATCCTGAGTTTTTGACTTTGGTCGATAAATCACTAAAATAGGTCTAAAATGCACATAAAAAAATTGCACAAAAAATCAAAATATGAAAATTAATTCTAAAACCTAAAAAAAATTAAATTATTATAAAAAATGAAGACCACGAACTTACTACGCCTTAATAATGTTTTACAGGAAAAATATTATTATTTGTTACAAAAGCTTCGCTTCGTTTCGCTCGGTCCTGCCTTAGCCTTGTGAACCTGACCTAACCGAGTTGGTTTTGCCCTGATCCATCTAATTCTCTTGCTTTATTAAATTATGCTAATTCATTTTGTGCCAAATTAAGTTATAGTTCATAATGTTATGCATATTAAAATTATGCGGATTCATTATTATGCGCAATAAGTGTTATTCTTTTTTAATATTATGCCTGTTCAATGTTATGCACAATTATGTTATGCCAAATCTGTTATGCGAATTCATATTATGACAATTAATGTTAGGCGTATTAAGGGGCACCCGTAGAATGTATCAAAACGTAGAATCCCGGGAAAAGGGTAGCCAAACTCCTTAGTCATATAATTCATAGATACTAGAACAATATTTATTTTTCGCTGCGTGTGGTGGGTATTTGTCAAATCGGTGTCATTTAACCGCTCTTACTAAAACACATCTACGAAAGCGGAAATTCGATAATAAATATTACAATTGTTATGCGTTGTTTAGACAACAAATAAGGTGATATTTTAAAATGTCTGTTCGGGAAATGGATTCACCAGGTATGCTTAATTTAATTTGTTTATTATTATTTTCTTACTAAGGGTTATATACATTTAATATCAAATTTCAGTAAGTACTCTCTTGCACTATGAATTTACGAATAGGACTTGAACTCAAAAGGCCGAAAGTTGTTCTATTGGGCTATATTGGGCTAAATTTGTAGTTCTATTCGACAGGACATTTAATTCTCTAGCAATTTTATTTAAAATTAGGGTGCCCAGAAGTGCCCATTAACGAATTACGAGAATTTTTACACTGAGGGATATTACCAAACAAAGTTTCTTTTTGCGGTCGGGAAAAATAATTTTCTGATTTATCATGGCAGATCCTTCTGGCGTGAGAGTAGTGACCAGAGAATACATTTTTCGTATGATG
Organism: Cydia splendana; assembly: GCF_910591565.1. Taxonomy (NCBI): domain Eukaryota; kingdom Metazoa; phylum Arthropoda; class Insecta; order Lepidoptera; family Tortricidae; genus Cydia; species Cydia splendana. The sequence continues at coordinate 1,876,374 of NC_085987.1, read as the reverse complement.
AAAAACTGTAACGAACCCCAATTTCTACAAAAACTTGATGCAGTCAAGAATAAAATTACTAGTTCTGCCACATTCCCACAAGACCAGAAAGATAAGTTTCTCCTCAAGTTTGCGAATGTGAAGTGGGAGTTTAAGACTAGGTGGCAAAGGTCTAAAAGAGAAGAAAATAGATTCTTAATGAAGAATAAAGAATGGTTAAGTGGAACATTGGAAATACCGGTCGCTCGTAACACTGTTGCTGGACGTCCAGAAAAAAAATTTGAAAATTTGTCGGAACGTAGTAAGCGTCGCAAAACGGAGCACCTGCGACAAACTCATGATGCCGCAGAACTTTTGTATGCCAGTCAAATGAGACTTCGAGAGTCTGGAAATTGTGATGGTGCAAAAGTTGTAAAAAATATAATGACGTCACCAAGTAGAGCACAAAAGTATGAAGAGGCTATTAAAAAAAGTGACAAGTCTACTTTAAAGTCTCAACTAAGCCTCTAAAATCAGCGAAACCATTTAGCCTTGCTGCTAGGGACATGATGCTTGGCCCAAACGTAGACGCAAACGCGATGTCAGATGACTTATCAGATTCAACAGGTGAAAGTGATGAAGGGTCGTCTGATTGATCAGATAGTAGTTGTTTATCAAATAATTAAAACTTGAAGAATGTTTTATTCTGCTATTGACCGGTATATAAACGATACAACACTACACCAACCGGCAAATGTATAAAAGTTGTATAAAATAAATTAAAATAGCATATTTGGATTCACACAATAGAACTCCTGATACAAATGTACATAAATCATGTTGGCCAGCTTTTCTAGTGAAATACCCCTATGTGCGCCGAAAGCACCGACCCGGACACGGCCCGGTCTAACGTGAGTCATCCTTAAAGGTTATATATTTATCAAAGATTCAACCTTATCAAAGGTTAGTACCTACCTAAAAATATGCTAAGCGTGTGTGTGTGTGTGTTGCAGACAACGGCCCAGAGATGAACAGCCGGAACAACGTGTTCATGATTCTCGCCACGGGATCCTTGGCCTTTGACACTCTCTTCTTCGTCAGGTAACTGTACACCCTGGTAAGGGTCTCAAGGGAGTCGAAAAATAATCGGAAACACAAAAAAAACAGCCCAGTCTAGGGGACGTAACGTACTGAACTGAACTCGTATTTGACCAGAATAAAAAAAAATATGACAATATAGACTTAAATATGATTCACGCTAGACCGGGCCGTGCCCGCGCCGAGGCGTCCGACATGTCATTTTCTATGACGGCTGATCGGTGATCACGGGGTGCTTTCCATAGAAAACAAAGGGCCGGAAGTTCCGGCCCGGTCTAGCGTGTGTCAGTCAACCTTTATACTTAGGTAAATATTTGTGATAAACACAAAGTCCTTACCGATTCAAACCCGGGACCTCCTGCTTCGTAGACAGAGTCACTAATAGTTCACTACCGACTAGGCTAGGAGGGTCAAATAATAACAAAATACCGTATTATTTCCAGTGGCCTCTTCAGCTCTTACCACTTCTTCTACCTAAAGAGCCAGTACAGCGTCGAGGAGCTGGTGAGCTTCGGCGGCCTGTGCGGTCAGATCCTGCAGCTGTTCTGTTTTATCACCAACAGGGCCGTCAGGTGCGTATTTATTTGGTGTATTCCCATTTAAAGCTTAGAAATAAACTAGCAACCCGCCCTGGCTTTGCATGTTATACAAAACCTTAAACAATTATACACCTAAACTTTCCTCAAGAATCTATTGATAGGTGAAACCCTCATGAAAATCCGTTCAGTAGTTTTTGAGTTTATCGCGAATATACATACAGTCTTGGCGGGGGACTACGTATACGAGTATAAGGTGTAGCGATTAAAACAAAAAAAAAAACATTGTCTCGGGTGAGGTTCAAACTCGCCCAACTCCGGATCACTAGCCCATCGCTCTGCCAACTGAGCTACCGAGACTTCACTCGAGGACAGCGAATATATCCACCATATGCGCCTTACGGAGGCGTTTTTACTGTACAATATAAAATATTAGAGGCGGATGAGTTATTCTTATTTCTTATTCTTTATTGTATTGCAGTCATGTTCATTACACATTAGATGTTACAACTAAGAGCCCATCAACGTGCACACTAGCGCCACTGGTAATAATCGTGATTATTAAAATTTCATTATTTAAATTATTTAGCAGTGGCGCTAGTGTGCACGTTGATGGGCTCTTAAGTTTAGGTAAAGTGTACATGCATTTTATAGTAATAGCAATATTTAAAACGTATTGCAGACTCCTCCCAACGTACCTGTACGCGATCTTCCTAGCGTCAGCGCTGTCCCGGGCCACGCAGGGAACGTCTGTGCTGGAGCTGCCTGGCGACGCTGACTGCGACCTCACGTGGTGGCGGAACATACTGTACATCACCAACTTGTACCCCCGACAGGAGCGGGTAGGTTCATCAGCCGGGCATAGAACGTGCGACCTCAGTCAGTGTCCTAGCGTCAGCGCTGTCCCGAGCCACGCAGGGAACGTTGGTGCTGGAGCTGCCTGGCGACGCTGACTGCGACCTCACGTGGTGGCGGAACATACTGTACATACATCACCAACTTGTAGCCCCGACAGGAGCGGGTAGGTTCATCAGCCGGGCATAGAACATGCGACCTCAGGGTCCTAGCGTCAGCGCTGTCCCGAGCCACGCAGGGAACGTTGGTGCTGGAGCTGCCTGGCGACGCTGACTGCGACCTCACGTGGTGGCGGAACATACTGTACATACATCACCAACTTGTAGCCCCGACAGGAGCGGGTAGGTTCATCAGCCGGGCATAGAACGTGCAACCTCAGGGTCCTAGCGTCAGCGCTGTCCCGAGCCACGCAGGGAACGTTGGTGCTGGAGCTGCCTGGCGACGCTGACTGCGACCTCACGTGGTGGCGGAACATACTGTACATACATCACCAACTTGTAGCCCCGACAGGAGCGGGTAGGTTCATCAGCCGGGCATAGAACGTGCGACCTCAGTCAGTGTCCTAGCGTCAGCGCTGTCCCGAGCCACGCAGGGAACGTTGGTGCTGGAGCTGCCTGGCGACGCTGACTGCGTCTTAACGTGGTGGCGGAAAATACTGTACATCACCAACTTATACCCCCGACATGAGCGGGTAAGTTCATCGTTGTCATGCTGAGTTGAGTTGAGTCGCTCGCGGCACAATACCCGTGGGGTCATTTTTGTTACTCCTATAGTTATTCTAGTTCGTTGGTCAAAAACCTGTTCTATTGTTTGCAGTGCCTCCAAGTGTCCTGGTACCTGACGATGGAGACGCAGCTCCACGCCGCCGGCGCGCTGCTCTGCGCCTTAGCGGTGCGCCGCCGCGTCGCGCTCGCCGTGGCTTCTGTCGTCGTGTTGGTCGCCACTGCGGCCGACGTGGCGTCCGCTTTCGCCGACTATAGTAAACCGTTAGTACCTAATTGTGTTGAGGTACCAATATTGCTACATTTAATCGTTTGTCAGAGTCGTTAGAGACGTGCCTCCAAGTACAATGTTAACGCGCATTGTTTACAACTAGGATTATTAAAAGATGCTAAACAAAATCGTTAGAGTCGGATCAAGCTGTCCGCTTGGCATTTGTAACAACAGAGTGTGGCAAAGTCATCATTATGGCACTTGTTCTTAATATTAATCAATCATTTTCTATTTATGTTCAGTATGGCGGACATGTTCGCGGCGTACCACCTGATGCTGGAGCGGCCGTGGGCGCGGGTGGCGCCGTACTTCACCGGGGTGTTCGCCGGGTGGCTGGTGCGGAGGATGGACGG